>NW_024609839.1:21257719-21500190 GCF_016920785.2 Ixodes scapularis
ACGCCGTCAGTAATGTACCATTTGCGCATTGCGGAGCAACACTGGCTAGCAGTAATGTTGGGTTGATGGTGGAGTCTGTGTGTCGCACCATTAGGAAACAATATGGCACGCTAGATAAACTGTCTAATACGAGTGAGCAAAGTAGGCTGTATTTGCTCTAGAAATGTGTATAGTGCAATGTTCATTCTCTCAAAAAAATGTTACCTTTCTGTACCAGTTTTAAGTTTTAGTCCACTTCATTGCAACAAGTGTATGTTACTATGAGCACTTATTAAAAGCTAACTTATTGCAAATGTTTTCAGTCCTCTTGAACCATATATTTGCTAACTACTTTTGAGTTTAATGATGAAAAAATAACTTTTATTGCCCTGTTGTAGAATGTATTAAGTATGTTCTGTACACTTGTGCACTGTATCGTTTCAGTGAATATAAAGATGGGCTCGGTGGTTGTGCCACAAAGCAGACCACTAATCTGTTCAACTTTTTCGTGCAGATGTTCTCCTTCATTCTCCTCCCCGCTTTGCTCCCGGTGCTGGCTTCCCTGGACAGCACGGCAACATGCACAATCTGCAGCAACGAAAATCAAGCAAGTGGCTACCATCCGGCTATCAGCAACGCCTCGTCACGTCCGACAGACTCATCACTCAAGCAATTGATCCTCGGCCAAGTGTGGAGGGCCCCATTGCCATCAACAGCCACTTACCCGCCCACTATAAACCAGCCGACGCAGCCGATATCGCTCTGTGGGCTCGGTGGCTGTGCCACAACGCAAACCACTAATCCGTTCAACTTTTTCGTGCAGGCTAGTAAACCGTGCAGTCTTTTCTCTAAAAAAAAACAAGTAATTACTTTTTGATACAGCTGGTGAGCCCGCAGTGTTGCGTTGTTATTTCGATAGAGTGCTTCCATACCATCCGTTCCTTGCTGTTGCAATCGGGTGACATTGAAACAAATCCTGGTCTTGATACTAAAGCCATACTAGCCGAGCTAAAAAACTATCCACCGGTCAATCGAAATTACTTGCAGAGGTACAAGACCTTAAAACCCAGCTTTTAACAACAGACAAAGCCATATCAGATTTCAGCTCGAAAACCATTATCAATATATCGCCCCCGTGCGCACCGAGTTAGAAAATGTAAAAATCAAGACAGCTCAGACGGCCCGTTTGGTCTGTGGCCTGGAGGCGCGACTGGACGATGCCGAAAATCATTCTCGACGCAACTTCATTTTCTATGGCATACCTAACTCCAATGGATCAGAAACGTTTGCTCAATCTGAACAACTCGTCATCCGGCACTGTCGTGATCACTTGAACATGACCATAGACCCAAAAGAAATAGAGCATGCACATCATCTTGGACATCGTACATCTGACAACCCTCGCCCAGTGAGAGAGAGATTTTGGGGGTTTATGGCGCAATAGCTACGAGGCCATTTGCGCCAAACTAATTTTAGGCTTCATTGTACTATAAAGTGGGTTTTACAAACGGATAACCAAGAAGCTAAAATCGGTGTAAAAGGCCAACACTACCAAGAAATTCTATTACTCGTTCAAAAGAGACCAGAGGATTCTCGCCCAGAAGAAGAGCAGGATGAAATGGGATATGATATTGAAAAAATTCAGGGAAATGAATGCGGCGCTTGGGCTCAAGGCTGGGGCACAACCACAAGATATGCAAAACAGTGAGCCTATCACCACACTGATCGCAGACTGGTGGATCTTCTCCCGAAAGCAGATACCTATGGGTTATAAATGAGTGTCCAATTCTCAAACGGCACAACGTTTCATGAAGTCGGCTCTTGCATGAAGAGCTTTCCCAAACTCCCAAAGCCGGTTTGGTAACATGAAGCTTGTTATCGCACTCCATGTCCCATTCCAATTGCCAAGAATGATGAATCGAGGACTTCACCAAGGGCTTAATATCTTGATAGGGTAAACACGAGAGAGATTGTGGAAGATTACCGGCAGACCCTGCAAGCCTGTCGGCTTCTTCATTGCCTTGTATGCCAATATGACTGGGTACCCAACAAAATTTTATATTTTGACCTCCATGCAAAGCAGAGTTAAGTTTATATTGAATCTGTTGTACAAGCATATTTTTAGTATCTTTAAGAGAGCGAACTGCAAGAATCACACTTTGAGAGTCAATAAACAGGACCGCCCTCAGTATTTTCCTATTGATAATGCATTCGATCGCCATTGATACCGCATAGAGTTCCGCAGTAAAAATGCTGGCAACAGAATCAAGTCGTTGAACCTTGGAGAAGCTTTCAGAATACAGAGCACAACCGACAAAAGAGGAGGTCTTGGCACCATCAGTATAAACATGAAGATAACCGTCATACTTAGTTTGCAGTTCACCAAACTCTTGCTTAATTACAGCATGGGAAATGCCATGCTTGTTAAACTTCGCGAGAGACCAGTCGGATTCAACTCGCTGTGCTTTCCAAGGTGGAATGCCACTGACTTTCCTAACGAGGCTTACCTGGTCCAGAGGAAGGTGCAGAGAAGTGCGAAGATGTTCAATACGGAAGCTTAACGGTGTTACAATGCTTGGTTTATTTTCAAAAAGGCGAAAGAATTTCGACCTTGTAAGTGAAGAGTACGTCGGATGCTGGGGGTCGGCCAGAATCTTGTAAGCATATGTTAGACTAAAATATGTATGTCGTTTGTTAAGGGACAGCTCATTAGATTCTGCATACAAACTGAGGACGGGCGACGTCCGGAAGGCTCCTGTCGCCAGTCGCAAGCCGAGATGGTGAACTGGGTCCAACATTTTAAGGGCAGAGGGCCGCGCTGATCCATACACTACTGCACCGTAGTCGAGACGGGATCGTACAAGGGCGTTGTAAAACTGCAGGATACATTTTCTATCAGACCCCCAAGACTTGTGAGATAAAACTTTCAACAGATTTGTGGACTGAAGGCATTTTTGCTTCAGCGCTTTAAGGTGGGAAATAAAGTTGAGCTTTTTATCAAATATTACACCAAGAAATCGATGCTCCTTTCTAACTGGGATAAGGGTTCCATTTAATTCCAGGGATGGATCCAAAGACAACCCACAGCGCAAAGAAAAAGGCACACAGACCGTTTTTGAAACAGAGAACCTGAACCCATTGTCGTCGGCCCACTTTGACAGCTTGTTTATGGCTAACTAACTGCAACTGACGCTCACAACTGGAAAGGTTACAAGATGATGATGAAATCTGTATATCATCAGCATAAAGAGAATATGTAATTGAAGGTGGCAGCAGTCGTGCAAGTGAATTCATTGCTAGTAAAAATAAAGTCACACTTAAAACACCCCCTTGAGGGACTCCGTTTTCTTGAACAAAGGAATCAGATAGGACTGAACCGAGACGAACTTGAAAAGTCCTGTCCATCAGATATTCCTTTATGCATCGTAGCATACGGCCACGGATATTACAGGCATACAGGTTTCGGAGAATCCCATACCTCCACGCTGTGTCATATGCCCTTTCTAAGTCGAAAAAAACTACAACACAGTGCTGCCTGTTTACAAATGCTTCGCGTATCACAGTTTCCAGGCGCACTAAGTGGTCAAGGGTAGATCGACCTTGGCAGAATCCACACTGATTATTATCAAGGACCCTCTGGCTTTCTAACATGTATACCAGTCGCCTGTTTATAAGCCTTTCAAACGTTTTCCCGAGGCAGCTCGTCAGGGCAATTGGGCGATAACTTGATGGTTGTGAGGGGTCTTTATTGGGTTTTAGAAGGGGGATGATATGTGCATGTTTCCAAGCCTGAGGGAAGCATGCTTTTTTCCACAAAATATTGAAAAAGAGGAGAAGGTTTTCAAGGGATTCTGAAGAAAGGTGGCGAAGCATTTCATAATGAATATTATCGGGCCCAGGGGCAGAGAGTTTAGTTGCATTAAGGGCCATCTCAAGCTCGCATCGCGTAAAAGGTTGGTTATAAGATGCTGAATTTCCTCCCGACATGACAAGATTTGTCGCTCCGCACAAGCTTTCAACTGTACAAAAGTAACACTGTAGTTGGCCGAACTAGATGCATTATAAAAATGTTCCCCGAGTATATTACCAATGTCTCTTAGTGATGAAGAAGGAGCATTAAACGTTGGGATAGCAAAGCACCTATAATCTCCATTTATTTTCCGATATCTGTCCCAGGCCTCTTTGGCCGGGACAAAACTAGTTAGAGAGGAGAGATATTTCATCCATGACTTCCGCTTTGCTTGCTTCCTAGTCCAACGAGCCTTAGCTTTTCGTCGCTTGAACTCAACAAGGTTGCATGAAGTGGGGTATCTGCGAAATCGGCCCCACGCCCTATTCTGGTCCGTCCGGGTTTTGGCGCACTCCTCATTCCACCACAGTTTGCATTTTTTGGGTATATTACCAGATGTTTGTGGAATGGACTGCTGAGCAGCCCTTAGTATCTGCTCTGTAACATAAAGAGTAGCGTTTTCAGGGGACATAGAAGAAAGAATCGAAGGATCTAAAGCGGAGTGAAGATTAAAAAGCGTCCAGTCAGCCTTGTCTAACTTCCACCTAGGGAGACGCACTGCAACAGCTTCCAGAGGCGTGCAGAGTGGAACTTGAGAGCAAGCGACTCCACTCTGCACAACCACTGCAACACCACCAGAAGGAGGGGAAGCAGGACGGTCTTTCCTAAAAACTTGATGATGTCTTAAAATGTTAAAAGAAGTGGATTGAAGGTGGGTTTCTTGCAAAGCAAGAGCGATGGGCCGAAGCTCATCCATGAAATAGTTAACATCATCAATGTTTCTTAAAATACCGCGACAGTTCCACTGCATAAAATGTAACTTCGTCATCTATTAAAAGGTGTGTAAATATGTAAATATATAATGAGTGAAACATAGTAAATAAATAAAACCATGGAGAGCCAACAAAAATTAAGATATGGCCACAATACGGCTACTGACGGGGTCATCATTTGGGCGGTACTACAGGCTGTTTCTTTTTGGATCTGCGGGAGGGTGTCTCCCATTCCATGCCATCCTGGTCAGAACCAGGAGTGGACAAAGTGTCAACATCTGTTGGCATCTCTCCCTCCTGAGAAGTGTCCATTGGAGTAGATATGGAGCTTGTTCGGCCCGGCCCACGGGGGGGCAAGCCCCGACCACGGCCGGCTGGAGGAGTGGTGGACGAACTGGGCAAGGGGTCACCCGAGCTCGTCTTGTCCCCTCCTTTCACTGGAGCTGCATGGGCTCCATGCTGCTCCTTTGGTAGGGGGGCGCTCTCCAGCGAGCAAGAGCGAGAAATTCGCTCCTTCTCCCTAGGAGGGGACCTAGGAGAGGGAGAAGGCGCGGCTGTTGCCGGCCTGTCCCTGGATGGAGGGGCAGCACGCGTGCTACCACCAGGGACTGGGGGAAGCTGCCGCTGCCCCTGTTGGGGAGCTGGGGCCCTGAGGTCGGCTGCCAAGATCTCAAGAGAGACCTGGGTGGCCCTCGACTCCGAACGTGGTGCTGGGCCCCTGCGCACTACGTCGGCAAAACTCCCCCTTGACACAAAGGAGAATCGCTTTTTTGCTTCTGAATACGATACATTCTCCTTCACTTTAATGGTAAGGACGTCTTTTTCTTGCTTCCACGAGGGACATGTACGATAGTAAGCGGGGCGTGGTCCACCGCAATTAGCACAGTGGGCCACAGCCTCCTCACAAATGTCAGAAACATGGCCCTGACTGCCGCACTTTGCACACGTCTTCTTCCCTCGGCAGCTGCGTGCTCCGTGACCAAAACGTTGGCAACGGAAGCACCACTGGGGGTTGGGGACGTAAGGGCGAATGCGGCAGTTCAGCTATCCTGCCTTGACGGTCTCTGGGAGTGTGTGCTTTCCAAAGGTCAGGATAACATGTTTCGAAGGAATCTGTTCACCATTTTTCCGAAACATGATGCGTTTAACAGCGACAACGCCTGAACTTTTGAGTCCCTCGAGGAGTTCCTCTTCACTTGTGTACAAAAAGTCATCCTCGGAGAGGACTCCACGAATGGTGTTAAGTGTGCGATGAGGACTCACCGACACCTTTACGTCAACAATGGTAGTCAAGTTGAGGAGTGCTTCGCTTTGTTTTTTTGTGTTTACCTCCACAAGGAGGTCTCCAGAGTACAGTTTTTTGGCCTTGTAGGAAAACCCTACAAGGTACTCTAGAACTTTGGCTACAATGAAAGGTGACATCTTCGCAACTGTCTTCTGTTCATCAAGAGAGTGAACAACAAAAAACTTTGTAAAGGATTCTATCTCGGGATCTTTGTCAATGGTTTTGTGTTCAAGGCAACGTCTTTTAAGGGCGTGCCCTGAACGGGGTTTAGAGGGGTGGTGCGCCATAGAAGGGCAAAGAGTGTTCGGAATCCCCGGTGCACCGCCCACAACCGAAGCCCAACAAGGGGTTAGGTAACGCACCATAACAAGGTGAGCTTGGCTGGAGACGTTACGCTAACAGTGCTGCCGGGAAACTATACCCAAGTGTGGGTCAAGACAGAGGTCTCTTGCCACCCAAGGTTAGCCCTTGCCGCCAAAGAGGGGTGAAAAAGGAGTAAGAGAAATGAGAGAAGTAAAAGAAACAGGAAAGGTAAAGGTGAAAGATTGGAGGGGATAGAAAAAGAAAAGGCGACTAGACTGAATCATCCTGGCCGGGCCTTACCAGGACTCCCGTCTACGAGAAGCGGGGGCCGAAGTGGTGTATTGCCTCACCCGGGGGGCCCCGAAGGGTCCAAACCTACCCCGGGCTCGGCTCAACCACCAGGATGCCCTTTTCCCCGGACACAGGCTCGCCACGCACAGCCAGACGTGGGTGGGTTTTAGCCACTTTTTGCTCAGGGTCTGTGGTGTCGCCCATGTGGCTGGGGTCCGTGGTGACGCTACTCACCAAGCACTTAGCACCTAAGGTGCAGGCGCCCCCTGCGGGGCTCGGGGTCCGTGGAGACGCCACTCTCCAAACACCTGCTTTCACAGGTGCCCCCTGCGGGGCCTCGCCCAGTAATCGTTAAGTTCACGTTCCATAAGACAAAATAAACTATACTATCTAACGGCCGCAAGTTCAAAGGAACAAGTTTCAGTGCTGGCGAAGACTCTTCTTGGCCCGTCGAAAATGCTCGCAAACACCTACTTGTGCTTGCAAAAAGCAAAAATATGCCATTCCATTTTCTTTACGGTTTAAAACACTTCTCATGGGCCCGAAACGTTAAGTTTTTTATGAACCATCACAGACTGTGAAGGAAACAGCATAGCAAATGCCCCATCAGAAAGAAATAACAGCCCCCTCTCTGATTTCTACCAAAACTAATCTTTCAAGTTCAGTAATCCTCACCAACACGCATAGTTTTCTTCCGAAACGAGAAATTGTGTCTAATCTTGTGTTGTCCTCCGGTAGTAATATGTTGATATTAACTGAAACCTGGCTGTCTAAAGAAATCACTGATGCTGAAGTTCTTGTCGATTTGCCGGACTTCCGCCTTTATAGAAATGACCGCCAAGCCAGACGAGGAGGAGGTGTTCTCATCGCTGCACACCAGCAGTTGTCATGTTCTATTGCTAACATTACCTCCGACCTTGAAATACTATGGCTCATATGTCGCGCTTCACCTCAGACGGTTCTTTTGGGAGTCCTGCTACAAGCCTCCCCCATAATTCTTCTGACTTTTCTTGTAAACTTAATAACCTCCTGTGAATTTGCCTCAATGTACCTGAATGAACATATCCTTTCCTTTGAAGACTTTAATTACCCACAAATAGACCGGAGTGACCAGGTCCCCTCAGCTATAGGCAACGAAGCCGCAAGATTTTTTTAATGTATGCCTTGATTTTAACCTTGTTCAACAAGTATTTTAACCCACACGTGTTTTACGGGATTCTGCAAACATCTTAGATTTAACACTAACCAGTCATCCCGACAGCCTGGTTACTTATTTCTGCGAAATCAGCGACCACAAAGTAATTCATGCTACCTTCAACCTTTGCCCGGTACGACGCCAAACGCGCGATAAAAGAATTCGTCTTTACGATAAGAGAAATTATGAAGTAATAAACAGGGAGCTAAATGCCTTCCTTCCAATTTTCGAAGCATCATTTCTCAATCGTTCTATTAATAGAAACTGGATAATGTTCAGGAATAAATTAAATGAACTTGCAAATAAAGTCATCCCAATAATTACGTTCCGTGAGAACCGACAGAAACCCTGGTTTACAAAGTCTTTAAAAAAACTAGGAAACAAAAAAAAAATATTTTCCGCTCGGCAAAGCGGAATGGAAACCCCTGCGCATGGGAAAAATACTACGCAACTGAAGACGCCTATCTGGTATCTATACGTAACACAAAGCATTTCTTTTTTTATGACTTACCAAAGATCTTAATAAACAATCCTAAAAAAATTTCGAAAGTTATAAATCCCCAAGAGACGCGCATCATTAGCCTGACGAACGGAGCGGGAGAAATAGTCACTGACACTGAGTGAGCCAGTGCTTTTCATTCGGGCTTCTTTTCCGTGTTTACAGGAGAAACCGATGTCCCTCCCTCTTTAATATCTTCTAACACAGTATCTACTACGCCAGCTCTCACATTTTCTGTAGATGGCATCTCATCATTATTTGAAAATATCACTCTCATCGTCAGCCGGCGCTGACGGAATTAACTCAAAACTTTAAAAAAATACCAAGCGTATATCTGCTGTGTACATGACCATGTTGTTCTCACAATCACTTTCTACAGGCATCTACCGGACGACTGGAAGGTGGGAAGGGTTGTTCCAGTCTACAAATCGGGTAACAAGGACTCCCCACTAAATTACCGTCCCATCTCTTTAACAAGCGTCCCTTGCAAAGCCATGGAACACGTCATCCACACTCAAATAATTAATTTCCTAGACTCTATCAACTTTTTTCACCCCTCCCAGCATAGTTTAAATAAGGATGACTGGACGGGCAGTCACCTGGTATTCATAAAAATTTCTTGGGCATTTCGGGACCCACTATCTTCTCTTGGTTATGGCTGACTTTTAACGTTCTTTCTGCATACTTTGTCACTGGTTCTGCTCTGTATGTCTCATGAGACTGGAACTTTCTATCTCTTATTATGTTGTTCCTTTGATCTAGTTCTACGCAGGGACGGCGCCAAAGGGAGGCAAGGGGTGGCGACCGCCTCCCCTCCACTTTGTCTTGCCACCCCAAAATAAAATAATCCTCCCCCCCCCCCAGCAGTAACCAGCCGCCCTTCGTTTTTCTAATTTCTGCCCAAAAGATTTCGACGCCTACGTGCCAAAATCCCAAAATCTTGTTTGTTTGTTTTTTTTTGTTTTTTTTTTTTTTTTTGTAGTGGGCAGGAGGATAACTTTTTATTCTGAGAAAGCAGGCGAGGCACAAGAGGCAGCAGCCGCGGAACAAACACTTCTTTGTGTGACCGACCTGCTTTATTACCTTTCCGTGGCCCACGAAAAATGAAAGCTTTCTTGCCTCTCGTCGAAGCCGAGGGGAAGGAGCTCAGCCGTTCGCCCCTCGCGGTTTCTACACGTTGTAACGCGGCCCGACCTCCTAATAACGGCGCCCACGAGTCTCTGAGATAACACCCTGTCCCACATTCCCACGGGTTCCTCCGCATCGCCAGCGGGATAAACTGACCTTCGGTGCTATCCCGGTTCCCTCAAAACAGCAAGGCCGCGACCGGTTGATCACGGGTGAGCTGCCTCTGGCCGTTGCCAGAGACAGCTGACTGGCAAGCGCGGTGCCCGGGGGATTAGCTGCTTGGCGGCCAAGGACCTTGGCTGAACGCTGAGCTGGCTGAGTCGGGGAGCCCACCCTTTCTACGAGAGCGACACTGCTGGTAACATCGCCGTGGCGAGAAAGAAACCTTCGCTTTCTCCCTTTCTTCCTTACCCACAAGGGGAGAAAAAGGACGCTGAAGCTGGAAGCATTGTGGCCGCCATGGCATCCAGTCGTCCGATAAGTGACTTTTTCCAACGAAAGGGGACCAAGCGAAAAGTTCAAGAGAATGTCACCGAACCTGAACCCGCCAAAGAAAAGCTTTCACTTGATGAAGAGTGTGTGCTCAACGCAAGCGCCGGGGAACAAGAATGCGAGTCAACTTTTGGTGACAGCGATGGGGATGGCCCGGATGACGAGTTCCAGATCGAAGAACTCCGAACGAGAGCTCCTGATA
The DNA here is from genome assembly GCF_016920785.2 of Ixodes scapularis. Lineage (NCBI taxonomy): Eukaryota > Metazoa > Arthropoda > Arachnida > Ixodida > Ixodidae > Ixodes > Ixodes scapularis. Next base: position 21,267,876 of record NW_024609839.1, read on the forward strand.
TAAAGGTTAAAATACCTCCTGATGTAGCCAGGACAGCCCATGATTCGCCGGTACAACCTGTGCTAATATCCTTTCCTGTTACTAAATACGGGAACGACGGCAGGACCTTTAAGTCCGAATGGGTACACCAGCTCCCCATGGTTGGAATACAGCGTGACTTCGAACTCGGCATTCTGTTTCGCCTGTCGGATGTTTTCAACTAGCAATGGACAGAGGAGTGGAAGTGCTGTGTTTGTGACCGAGGGCTATCGGAACTGGAAGAAAGCGCTTCAAAAGGACGGCAAACTGCGACTCCATTCAAACAGTGCGGCGCACAAGTTGTGCCAGGCCTCATGGGCATTCTTCAAGCAGATGAAGGAAAAGGGCGCCGAAAATTCAGTCGCCGCGCACCTCAGCGAGGCGTATTTGAAAGAGATAAGAGAAAACCGCCACTATATCTTTGTAATAGCTGACGTGCTGAGGTTTCCTGCAACACAGGGGATTGCCCAGAGAGCGGACGATGAGTCAGCCTCAAGTGAAAACAAAGGAAACTTTCTCGAGCTCCTTCAGCTTGTAGCGAAAAGCGATGCCATTCTACTAAAAAAGCTAAAAAATGGCCCTGCCAACGCAAAATATACTCACCATTCCGTTCAGGATGAGATACTCTCAGCAATGTCAGATATAGTTTTGCGTCGTTTCAAGACCGAGGTGGACAGCGCTCAGTGCTTTGCGCTTATAGTGGACGAATCTAGAGATATCAGCAAAACGGAACAGCTCTCTGTGGTAGTCCGGTATTTCCTGAAGGGATCCGTCTAGGAAAGATTTCTTGGGTTTAGGAGTGCCAAAACGCTAGACACTGCCTCTCTCCTGAGCTACGTTAAGGAAACGCTTTCCAGATGTGGAATTCATCTTGAGAACTGCATCGCACAAACCTATGACGGTGCAAGCGTAATGAGTGGCAAGAGCAAAGGTGTTCAAGCCCTTCTCAAGTTAGAAGTACCTCAAGCCCTGTATGTCCACTGCTTCAACCACCGGATGAATTTGGTTATTGTCGATGCCTGCAAGAGCTTTGATTCCGCGAGGACCTTTTTCTGTTTAATAGAGATGTTGTATGTCTTCTTGGGAGGGTCTGCCACACATGCGCTGTTCATCACAGTTCAAAAGCAGGTGTGCGGCGCAACGATCGAACTGAAAGGAATCAGCGAGATTAGATGGACATGCCAAATTAACGCATGCAAAGCCGTCCTACACGCGCTTCCTGGAATGATTGTCCCACTCACAAAGATCGCCGAAGGCGGAAGATCAAGATCAGCAGAAGCACGCGGAATTTTGTACCAGCTGAATTTCACGTTTGTTTCACATCTGTGTATCTTTGGCGAGGTTTTGGGTGAGCTGCAGATTCTTTCAGATTACCTGCAGAACAAGAACTGCGACCTTACTCATGCCTCCATGATGGTCAGTGCGGGGTACTTGAGCGATTTAGATATCTAAGGACGTCAGAGGGTTTCTCAAGCATTTGGAGCCAGTGCTTAAGCGTTGCAGAGACAAACAGAATTCGTCTTGTAGAAGAGCGAAGAATCAACCGTCTGCCGGCGCACCTTGCAAAATATCTCACAGAAGCCCAGCTGCCCGGAGAGGACCCCAGCTACTCCACTGGAAACGACTGCCGTGTGCACGTGTTCCTTCCCATCCTGGATAGAATGTGCGAAGAACTTAAGCGAAGATTTAGCGACAGTGATCTCATCCTGAAGGGCTTGAACTGTTTTCAACCTCAACACGATCGCTTCATGGACATCTCGCTGGTCGAACCGCTAGCAAACCACTACTCGTCCGACTGGGATGCACTTGTGGCCGGGATGAAACTGCTTCCCAGGGTTTTACAGCGATACGAAAAAGAGAATGGGTGCATTGTCACCACCACAATATTGTTTGCCGAATTTTTAGGCAAATTTAAAATTTCCTTTCAGGAATCGTACCGTCTTTGTGTTATAGCGTTGACTATCCCTGCCTCCAGCACCGCCTGCGAACGCACGTTCTCGTGCCTTCGTCGGCTGAAGACGTATCTCCGAAACAGAATGTCTGACAAGAGGCTTGCGAACTTGGCGGTTCTCGCCGTGGAGAAGACCACCGTGAAAAGCCTGGAACTAGATGACGTTGTCAACGCCTTCGATGCTGCCCATCACAACAGACAGATTCGACTTCACTGAACTTTTGGGGACGAGTGCGAACATGCCTTAATGTGAAATTTCAGAATGTAGATATTTGTAAATAACGAACATGTGCAATGTAATTCAGGTTGTAAGTACACTGTCAACCAAAGAAATAAACTGAGGTGATAAAAATGTTACGAAATATTTCGAAGTGCTTGGTTCTTCCAGTTTTACGTCATCGGCAGTGACTATTCTACGCAGCCATCGACCATTACTTTCTTATAATCCGCCTTTTAAACATGTCGTGAAAGGAGACGGTGGCAAAGCGATTTGCCTTTTTGTTTACACAATTCTCGGGTAGCTGCACGACATTAACAACCTCCAGCTCACTTCCAGGTTTATTGGCCGCCAACGCTTATTTTAGCTGTCAGAACGAACCTCCCGGTTTCTCATGAACCCCCCTCCCCCCCCAGAGAATGTAATACGCCTCCCCACTGCCCCCCCAATCTGGAAAGCCTGGCGCCGTCCCTGGTTCTACGATCATTTACAATAAGGCTATAAGGGTATTCACTGGCAGCCATCGCTGTGCACGTTTTGGTAAATCAGCTTATCTCCGCATAAGCTCCTCAGCTTTGCTGGTGCTAGATAATGCGAGATGACCACAGCGATGGGGGCACGTGACGTCATGTTAATATCCCCTATACACATTTTCCTGTGCTTCAGATCACACTGCAGCTTCCTGCAGCTTTGAGGCAGAGGAAAGTGCCTAGGAAGCACCAACTTTTGGTAACGTTCATTGCTTGCTTTACTAACATCATTAGGAATTTTTTTTCTTTATGGACTGTCAGAAAAACAAACAAAATTGCTACTTTGTGGAGGTAAAACAGATTTAATAACAAACCACTTCACATCTCCCTCTAGCAGTAGCCCCGATGATTGCGTCGACGGATGCCGCGTCTAATGTCTACCTTGTTTGGTTCATCATGATTGATTTGAGGCCACTCTTGTAGCTTTGTTTCTTGCCATGGCTAAGAAAACCTCACTTATTTATCAGGTGCTGCTGAAGCACCCGCTCCCACTGAGGCACCCGCTCCCACTCCCAAGGCCAAGGCAGCTTCTGCCAGTGGGAAGCCAGAGGTGGCACCCACCAACTGAGGGTAATGCTCCGTGACGTCTACACTATAAATGAGTGACGTAATGAAACTGAAAAAAAAAACAAAAAAACTTCAAATGTTTTTTTTGTAGTGCTCTCAATATAATAGTTGTGCTACCTCTCCAGTTAAACTTCTTTTTTTTTTTGTAGAGTGGTTGCTAGGCCGAATCGCTGCACTTGTATTTTCTGTTTTGGTTCTAATTCGTACCTGAATATATGTATTACCTGATTCAGATGGATCACCTAACATCCGGTAATACCTTGTTTTGTTCATTATTACTTTTCCTCAGTTCTGGGTTAACCATCAATGTCATTTACAGGGTGGACACCTTTAAATTGTTTTGTACTGCTGAAAATCATCACGAGGTAAAAATAATTATGTAAATGTTTCTCTGTGCAGTTGCTGACTACAGAGGTCAGAAGAGTGCAACACCATTCTCGATGTTGTAAACTGGCAGGGTAAGTATGAACGTGGCTTTCTGGTCTTCTTCTAAATGTTTACCCACACATTTGACTAATTTTTCAGTTCCACCTGAAAGGAGGCACCACCATCTCCGCCGAGCAGTGGAAAGGAATTTCCAACAACTCAAGGGAGCAAAAGCTGCTAAAAACATGCTTTTTGGGAAGCCGAGAAGCCGGTTGACAGGACCTTTGGAGGGGGAGAAAGGCTCCGAAGGACCGAAAAAATTCAAGGAGCTCACACCTGAAAAGGTCACCCTTGTGTTCAGTAAGCACGTAATTAGGTTGCTTTCACTGGTCTAACCTAACATTGAATTTTTTTTCATGCTACTTTGCAAAAACAGTGGCATGTTGGGGGAAGATAAACAATGCTGACGTCACGGACACCGTCCACAACATGGGCATTATCCTTTCCGAAAAATTCAAGATACGAAAAAGGGCTTCAGGCGCAGGGGCCTGCATTAGGCGCAGGGGCCTGCATTAGGTTTCTAATAAACAAAACTTTCTTGTAACAACATAATCTGTTGCTATAGTCAATGTTGTCCATAAGGCCGTGTGGTGAACACTCATCTTTCTGTACTGTAAGTGTGCTTCCCTGCAAGCATTTTGGAAGTAGTCCCACTTCAAAGTGGTCCCACTTCAAAGTGGTCCCACTACAAAATGGTCCCAGTTCCAAATACCACTTTGAAGTGGAACCATTTTGAATTTTTACCTGGGGTTTAGTTTTCTTTTTTGCATATGAAAAACTCTGACTTCATTATCAAGATAAACAAACAGTCAAACACTGGATGCAATATAAAGTCATATGCTTCACACGTAGCTTCAAAAAACACACGTTTCAGCTGTCTGACTGGGATTCGGTCTTTCTGTTTTTGTAGTAAGAACAGCGTTCCTTAACTTATGTTTTGTGAACATATTGTAAAAAATTGCTCTTTCGGTTATTCTTGTGCTGGAGAATGTTACCGCAATTAATATTCTAAATACCCCAAAATCCATTAAAAGGACCACAGTTCATTATTTCACATGGCGATGACCTGAGAGAGAAAATGCAGTGAGAACCCACAACAGTAGGCACTGATTTTGTAAGCAAATGCAATATTCTGTTACCTCCAAGGTGAATGAAAGACCCTGTCATTAAAGGGACACTGAAATCTCCAAAATATTTTGAAGTGCCCGGACCAAACACGTATGTGACAAAATAAAGGTTTTGTGAACAACATATTTAACTAAATAATTACAATGTGAGACACATCTTGAGTTATGAAAGCATCCGAAATTAAGACGTATACCGAGAAATTAAATCCAAAATAGAGGTTAGTTTCGGTTTCGCCCCAGAACTAAAACGTGCCTTCTGGCATAAATATTACACTAAACACCATTCTTGTTTTCAGGATAAAGGGGTAACATGCACTCATAAAACCCCAGCTTCCTCATATTACCAGAAATAATTTCTGTCGCTCAGTGAATTCAACACACCAGATAGGCTCAGCAGCGGCACGCAGCTTCGACCCCAACTATACCCGCCATTTTAAAAAAACGAGTGGCACCACCTATAGTGAGTTGGAGTCGTGAATATCCTGCTACGTTTGACTAATAATTAAGGAAGCCAGGCCGACAGTAAGACAAAGCTAGCCAATTAACCTTCCCACATAGAAATTCTTCTAGTGCAGGCTGTGTTACGGAACCGAAAATGGACTACGCATGGAGCTGGAAATCTATTCTACCAGCCGAATTCCAGGCTGTTTCCCCCCAGAAATGGACAAATTTCTTGCTGGAAATTAGATTTTTCCTCATCTAGCTGGGAAACTTCCAGGTGGATCATGTACTTCAAAGCTGGAATTTCTGATTTCCAGCATGAACAGCTCAGTTGAGCGAGCTTCTCACTACACAGGTGCACTGCGGACAAGCGACATTCATGAGGTAGTCATGGCGATTTTGTGCATCTCACTTTGCTTCAGTGCAGCCACGTGCTGAAAACAGCACCCCTCCAGATAGCATGTGCATGCATGCGTCGGATACTTGAATATTTAAAAAAGACATACCTCAATCCTACAGGTAAAGTTGGACAACGCTGAATGTAGTGTGTCTATTAAGATTTCCTAGGTTTTTAGTTCACTTTACAAGCTATTAATTGCTCGAAAGACATTTTGCACATAGTGGGTCATTCAACTTTGCCCGTAGGACCAAGATGTATTTAATGTTTTCTGCTGCTCAATGGAAGTCAAGGCAGGACTACATTATAATTTGTCTTAATTAGCCTAGCATTGGCTAAAATTAAAATTTTAATTGCGCAGCGGCAACGGAGGCCATAATGCGCCAAACAAAATGTGTACTAAACCTAGCATTGGCTAATTTATAATAATACAAGCTCGAGCTGGTAGCGTTGATTTGTGGCCCTGCTGCTCGAGCAATTCTGTGGTGTTTCCAGTTAATCCATCTTAAATACAATGTATGGCTGGAAGTAAGTCAAAACAGCATGTCGGCAACTGCCACCGTGTGCGGCCAGCCACTGCGAACACAATGGGCATCATGCTATCTCCATGTGCCAGCTTTGTTTCATATTTTTAAAATCACAATCAAATGTTGGCTGGGTGTGAAAGATTACGCTGTCTGCTGAGCAGCAAGTGCTAATGTGTGGCTGTGATACAATTAAAGAAAAGAAAAGAAGGCTTTCATGCTAAGACAAAAAATTTCTATAACAAAAAAAGTGCAATTGCAGTGTGCATGGTTATGTAGAACACTTTAAGAAAAAAGAGGGCACGACTTAGTTCCTCGGGGACAAAATGCACTGACGCTGCCATTAGTCGTCCCCTGCGGACTAATGAGCACGGCAGCAACTGTTGCTCCCTTACAATAGACTACTTCCATAAAGCCCTGCAAGCAACACGGCGCGCGTTGCACTCTGGGAACTAGTTCGCCAGGGAGGAGGGTGGCATGGTTTCGGTTTCGATAGACACGTCGACAAGAGATTGTTTTTTGGTCATGAGAGCGTCATTTGTGGTCTCTAAACTAACCTAAATGGCCCGACCTTGAAGCTTTAGCACAAGCCTGAGACGTATAGCTTGTCTTAACACATGCTTGTTGTATTTTTGTACTTGAGCCTTCCTGTTAGCGTTCCAATCAAGGTATGTGGACGAGCCAGTGCTGGGAGTCTCGACGCTGCGAAACTCGGGGATCTTGCTTGTGTACGAATCAACAAGCTGTAGCAACCAATAAGTATGCATACATCGAGCTCGCGTCTTTACATTAGTGCTCTTGATCAGGAAGTTTGTTTGTTTCGTGCGTCCATAGACGAAATATTACTTTTTGCAATTACTGTTTTTCTTAATATGCCTGAGTATGCGAGGTAAAACTCGGAGGCGCCATTGAAAAGCTAAATTTTAGCACACTTCTTATCTCTCATCTGAACAGACCCGCAGCACTGCAGAAAGTGAAGTCCCCACCCGCTTGCATTCCACTAATATTCAACATCGCGTATGCGCATAAAGTTATCCTGCAATCATATAGGAAAATTCGCACATACAGACCGTTTTAAGAAAGCAAAAGTCGAGCACTTGTGTGAAGAATGTCGCACCGTTCGCCGGAAGTGCGCCGGACGGGCATAAACCCCTATGCGCACCTCATAGGGGTTCATGCCTTTCCGGCGCACGGTGCGACATTCTTCACACAAGCGCTCGAACGAATTCAAAGCGCGTTTGACGGTTGCTTATGGCCATAATATTTGTTATGTGTTTGCTTTCTTCCTGCCTGAGTATGCCGAGATAATTTCAGACACACCGTTCAGGCACAGATCTTGGGCGTCAGTAAAAGCTCGTCCAAAAAGACTTAGCGAGGAGTAGGGGACGCTTGTTAGGGCCTCCGTCGTAGCTAGCCGATCTCAGCGTTTGCGAAAAGTTAATTTTCTATCAGCATAAAATTTGAGTGTGAGATATATGATGACACGAGGAAGACATCATAGTAACTTTTGTGCAGTAGTGAGGTCGAATTTATTATGTTTCCTTGAAAGTTCATGCGTAAACGTTGGGCTCAACTTTGATACCCTGTGAGGATGCGGCTTGCTTTTCGCACAATGAAGTAACAAGAAGCGGACGTTTGGCAAAAAAAAATATATGTGTAAGGCTCCAGATGAACAAATTTCAGTTCTAGTTCACTGGTACTAGACGGGATTATTGAAATTGAGCTCAAACATGCACTCGTGGGGTGAGGTGACTGAGCCACGACTTACTATGTTCGCATACGCACATACAATATCCGGTGTTTCGGGAACCAAGGAAAGTGCCCAGGTATTTGTTTTGTATCGCTCGAAAATGAGTGCGTTGTACGTTCCTGAAAAGTCAGATAATCGAAAACGCAACCAGAGCGTTCGGTCGCGGCGTGATAGCATGAGATGAAGCTGCTGAGTCGAAACCGAAACTGAGTGGCCAACTAGTTCCCAAAGTGAACTGCGTGGTATCTCGCCGCAATGGGGCGCGTCGGTTTTGGAACAAGTCCATTGGACCCCCAGGACTAACCTTTTTTTTGTTTCTATACTCTAATTTGCGGTTAAAATAGCCTAATTTCGAAGCGATAAAGCGCAAAAGACAAGCGGCAGGGACGTCTAATCTACCTCAAACCCCACAACCCACATTTTATGGCTTTTTCAGAATCTCCCAATTTCAGGAACATCACTTTTTTTAACTGTACGTTGCAGACATTAGTGTGCGACACAAGATAATCATGCGACCACCGTCATCTCCGGGTTTCTTCCTACAGCTGAAAGGCTGTTACCTAATCTACTAGTTCCCTGCATGCTTACCTGGGGAATCCTCTGAATTTATCAAATTTTGTACGAATATGACACTATTACAAAGAAAAAACAGGAATGAATAGATGTATCACTTGTGAGTGCCAAGCTGCTGTTCTTAATATTCCTCTTGTACGTGTAAGTTGTCATGGGCAGACCATCACCGATCTAACAAAACAAATAGCGTTGTTTGTTGAAGGGTTTCAGGATTTCATTAGCCATTGAATTTGATTTGTTATCCAGGCCATGTGAAGGACGTCAGAATATGGCAGCCCGAGAAACACGAAGTATGTTTCGTACGAGCATCCGTGAAGCCGTCGCAGAGGGCAACTGGCCCACCCCATGATGCATGGGTGTGCATCGACAACCTATCAGGACGAGTGTGCTCTGGTCATTGCACGTGTAAAGCTGGGTAAGTTTCGTCGAGCTACATCCAAGTGTGCTCCGCAACGTCACGCTAGTCTTTTGCACCCAGCACTCTTCGTCTAAAGGGCTGTTTATACTCCAACATCGGCACGACGAACGTTCGCCGGCGCAACGCGATGTCCATCGACCATGACGTTGCGCCTGACTGCGATGAGAACCCCCGCTCGCTTGGCGGTGTCTATACTCAAACATTGGCGAACGCGCTTCCCCATTTTGCGCATGCGCACAGGGCCTTTCCAGGTGGTGCACTTCCGCTTCAGTGTTCTGTTCCAACATCTCTCCACGGGAGGTCGGGGGTGTCGGTCGTGTCAGTTGTGTGCTTGGCAGAATCAACATAAACGCAGACATGCAAACGAAACAAAAGATAGCTGCAGTGATTCTGTGGCGTCAGATACAACAAAAAGAGAATATGTACGATGTACATAAAAGACATTTTTGATAAGCGGAAAGTTTTCGGCAAGTTTTATCACCTGGTCCAAAAACTGCGAGAAAGCGACCCCGAGTACCATTTCATGTGCTTCAGGTAAAACCGGAAAGATCAAGTCAGATTCTTTTTCCAGAATCAACGACAGAAATGAAATAGAAATGTTTTTCTTTTGCAGGATGACAAAGCCCTCCTTCGACACGCTGCTCGCTCTTGTCCATGTTTGTCTCGTCCATGCGCCCACGCATCGTTCGCCGATCTTTCCCGCTGAGCGGCTTGCGATTACACTCAGGTAATTACACAGAGTCTCTCTGCTTTGTTTAGGGCCAGAGAGAGCGTCGCAATGCTGAAATGTTGTATTGTTATGTACTCTCGATATAGAGGTTAGCGCAGTATTCTCAATACCACGCAGATTTTTTTACGGCAGCCGGCATACTAGGCCCGAAAACGAAATTGCTGGCCATAACCCCCACAAGGCACGTCGCCAGAAGGGAGAGGGGGGGGGTTGTTTGGTCTGAAACTGTTTTACTGGGACCTCCCCTCCCAGAAATGATGTTTTGCCATGGGCAGGCCGGCACGCTCCCCCCCCCTTTGCCCCCAAGATAAAATGCGGGCCACATGCCTGTCAGTATAATTCTGCAAAAGATATTGTGCCAGCAGCCGGTATAGCAGCCTCTAGTAAGGACTTGCTTGCAGAACTTGCTTGCAGAACTTGCTTTTACGCGGCAATACTGTGCCCTAATTTAGGTGGGGTTTAATAAGTATGGTTTGTGTCAATGCTGTTCCAGTTGTATTTGCAGATTGCGGATTGTAGAGATGTAAAGAATGTCTCAAAACAGGCACTTCCTTGGTGTAAAAGGCCCTTCCCGAAGGTCAGTCAAGCAACCTTGGCAAAGTTAGCCGATGCCATTACTACGGCGTCGCCACGAAAGCGATGGCTGCAGCTGACTGTGGGCCAACCGCTGACAGCGGTTCAAAAGGATCAACAGCTTCATCGTGGAGCACGAGTCTCACTAAAATACCGCAGAGCTTCGATGTAGATAAAGTCTAATCCTACCGTACGTCCAAGTTGAGGTCGAGTCGTCAGGCTGCATGAAGCTATAAGTTCGTAACGGAGGCCTACATAGACCCGTCGTCGATTCGAATGTCGAGGTGAGCATTATTCTTTCCTTGGGCATTTGGCATGCATCACATTATCTCTATACTCCGTTTGGCCGTAAGTATGAGCGAAGCCAAAGCTACAAGTTCGAGCAAAACGCCGTAAGCGATCTTTGCACGCAGTCGTGCCGTCCAAGTGCTGTTAAAGGTACCACGCTGCCCGCTTACGCCTTCGACTTCGCTTGTGCTTCAGATGAAAACAAGGGGAACGAAATGTTGTAATTTTAATTCGGAGTTTGTTTTTGGTTTACGTAATGTTGCGAAACTCAGTAACGTGGTTCTTCGGCGGGGCTAAAGGGCCAAGTCAAGACGGGAGTCACTCGTTGCGTCGTGTCGGTGGATTTCGCTACTCCATGCCATGTACCATATTGTGGATTAGCTGTTTTACCAGTCTTAGTGCAAGCTGTCTGTTTCATTCGTCTTGTCCTCATTGCCGTGCAAATCTTGCAACACTGGAAGATTGATTTCGATTTGTTGGGCCATTAGCGTCCTAGTCCTAGTGAAGCTCGTCCTCCCGTGCGCACGGATGAAGGCTGCCACTTCCGCGCGGATCTGCCTCACCCAATTTATATTATTCAAAGCATTGTTGGCATGCAACTTCACAAAAGTGACTTGCCTTGTTTTGTTGTTCATCTTTCGGTCCTCTTTGGCTGCATAGGGGGCAGCAGTGAGTTGGCATCGCACCGATTAAGCACTAGCCGAACGGTACGAAAAACTGACGCCGTAGTAATGGCAGATTTTGTGTAGTTCGCGCGTTTGGCACCAGAGGCGCTTACTTTTGGGAAGCCCCTGGGAAAACAAAATGGCTAGGTGGCGTAAGCTACCGCCCGATCCAAAGGGCTCAGCCGTATTCATCCATCCATCATCCATCCATCCATCCCCTATTGCCGTGGTGGGCGAATGTGAAAATGGCACTGTTACTTTTTACGTAAGGGTACTTTGAAGAATAGCAACTTTTTTCACACTTACTTCATTTTACATGTGCAAAACCCAATGCCCGCAACCTTGATTTCTTTCAAAATAGGACGCGATGTGCATATCATGCAGCCAAGAATGTCTAGACTGGAAACAATGGGATAAATTTACACTGCACAGTTGGTGTTGGAGACCATGGGCTCTTTATCTTCAGAATTTCGGGCCAGCAACCAAACACATAAATAAATAAATTAATAAATGAATTGTAGCTACTGCCAGCCACGACACGGCACTGCTGGAAGGGTTCCATACAGAACCCTTCTGTTGGCAAGTCAGAAGTACAGTTGGTCATGGGAATAGCAGCCAACATTACTAGCACCACCACTGTAGAACGACATTGTATGCAAGCCATGAATGCACATTTCCAATGTTTACAAATCTGCAGCCCAGCTTGCAACCTCCACAGACTAGCATGCAAATGTTCACATCGCTTGAGGAAATAGCGAGTCACGGGCCATACGCACAGACTCTGCAAATGGCACCGGCCAGGAGGTCTTTATTGGAAAGGTCTAGAGAAAGAGTCATTTCAAAGCAAATAGCGTGGGCCAGCTCGCGCCTGTAGCCTTTGCTACCCTGTGAGCTCAAGGTTGTATGGAGTGCAGTATTAGTGCAAGGGTTCACAAAATACTCGCAAATGCAGGTTGGAGATAATCTATGTTTGATAAACATATTTAAACTTTTTTACATAATCTCATTTGTGTATTAGCTTCACTCAAATCTTAGCAGGATGTAGTTGCAGTGGGGATTATATTTGGGCCAAGTTGTAGCCAATCATGACCTTTTGATTAGTCACTTCTCTAACACAGACAATCCCATGCAATATTTCCAGGTTCCTCGCATCGCCTGGATCCCTGGGACATGGTGTCAGCTACAGGATGCACAAGGCAACACTGTCTTTTATCCTCCAGGAGACGTTGCCTGCGATCTGGGAAACGCTGGCACCCTTGTTTTTGAAGCCACCAACAGCTGCCAAGTGGAAAGAGATCCGCAGAGAGTTTGAGGTTAAATGGAATTTCCCGAACGCCATTGGAGCTATTGACGGGAAACATTTTGCAATGAGATGCCCCTCCAACTCGGGGACGGCGTGTTTTAATTACAAGAAGTTTTACTCTATGCAACTTCTAGCTTTTGTTGATGCTCACTGCCGATTCACTTTGGTGGACATTGGTGCCACTGGGCATCAGTTGAACGGCGGAGTTTTTAGGGATTCAAACATTGGGAAGGCGTTAGCTGTGAATTCCCTTCAAGTCCCCAGTATCGCATGCCCAGCACCACCTCCGTGTATCCTCGGGGATTAGGCGTTTCTGTTGAAGCTTTACCTAATGCGTCGTTTTCCGGGAAGAGGACTGGACAGGTGACGGAAAATTTTTAACTACCGACTCTCTCGCAAAAGGCGTACCGTGGAGAATGCCTTTGGTATCCTAGTCTCCCAGCGGTGCACGTTCCTGTGCCCGATGCATGGCAGCATGGGACGCTGTGACGGTATGATTAAGGCAGCAGTCTGCCTCAATAACGTTTTGATGGAAGATGAGGCGTACTGCCCGCCTGGCTACATGGACAGAAAAAGGAGGGGCCAAGAGTGGATGGCGCTACCTCATAAAAATAGTGCATATTCACGACCAATGTTTCAGACAGCTTGAAGTCCGAGAGTTTGCTTATTCAGACAAAATCGTCGCGAGCGATCGGGGCGAAACACTATCGAGAAGCGGCCATTTTGAATTCTATGTTGGCTGCAAAATAAATTTGCTTGGTTGGGCAGCACTACTTGAGCACTCCCGAGTCCTACCGCTAGGTGACGCCATGCTAGCCCTTTTTTCCATTTAGCTGCATGTAATCATCATCATCATCATTATAATCGTTTTGCTTTGTTTCTTCCATCCCTTCGTGCCACCGTGCCACTTTCGTGTCACCAGTCGCCATTTTGCCGTCGTGGATTTGCGCCTCTAATCTCGTTTGGACAACGCTGGCTTGGACGTCGTGGCCCCAATTGTTCTTCTGCTGCCGCCCCAAGTGTCGCCAAGAAGCGCGAAAAGTACCGCACCATGATGAGCGAAAAGGCAGCAACACTGAAGCTATTAGAAAGTGGCCGAAATTAGCAGACGTAGCGAAGGAGTTTCAGTTGTCCAAACAGACCTTCTCGGACTATGTCAAGAACAAGGGAAAGATTTTGTCTGCGCTGGGGAACTCCCACTGCAAGGGCCAAAAAAACGACACCAAAGGAGACCACCCAGCACTAAAGGAGGCTCTTATACTCTGGCTGAAAGAAGTGCTCACGTAGAATCAATCTACCGGTGTTGGGAGAGACCCTGAAGCAAAAGACAGAGACACTTGCTGAGAAGATGGATATTGTCACGAATGACAACAGATGAGGTGATGAAAACTGAAGAAACTAAACGTATAATGGGGCGAACTTGTGCCGAAGAATAAAAAGGAATGGAAGATAACAGAAGGGCGTTGCGGGCGTCGAAGTCAGCGTAACAGCAGAGTCAAACGCTGGGCTGAGACTGACTACAGATTGGAGCCCCTTATGTACGCACGTTGGCTTCTGGAACAATCAGCCTAGAACGTTCGGCGACTAGAACATTCGGAACTCGAACAGTCGAGAGTGTTCTTGAACACACAAGAACGCAATGTTAAAAGAATAAATAAAAGAACATTCTACCGTCTGAAATCGAACCTAGCGCGGTAACATCTCTGCGGTAACATCTCTGCCACGCACGCGGTCGCTCGCCGACGCGCGTGGCATTTCTTCCCCCTTTAAAAAAAGGCATCGCCTCGATGCCACATGAAAGGCAACAAAACAAAGCAAGACAAACAAAAGAATGAAAAAATATGGAGGCTGGCGCAGAACACAACCCTATCAAGCGTTCCACAAGATCACAGTTCACAGTCTTATTGCGCATTGTACAACTTGAGGCACACGACGTGGACGACTTACAGTCATGGAGGGCGGCGTGACGAAGTCCGTGCTCCGTCGGGCATCACCTCATAGTTCAGATCCCAGAGTCAACCAAGTACTTTGCAGGGTCCGAAGTAGCGCTTCAAGAGTTTCTCGCTTAGAATGCGTCGTCGTATCGGGGTCCAAACACACACACGGTCTCCGGGCTTGAAGCGAACGTCGATCCGGCGAAAGTTATACCGGATAGCATTGACACGTTGTTGATCTTGAATTCGGAGTCAGGCAAGCTGGCAAACATTTTGGGCTCGATGAGCAACCACCTGAGCGTCGGGGATCCCATCATCAGCAGGTTCGTGGGGTAGCATTGCGTCGAGCATGGTAGTTACTGTTCTGCAATGCTCCAGCTGAAACGGGGTTACTCCTGTGGTCTCTTGCACCGCCGTGTTGTAAGCAAACGTGATGTAGGGTAACACCTCGTCCCAAGTCTTGTGTTCTACGTCGACATACATGGAGAACATGTCGGCGATAGTTTTGTTAAGCCGTTCTGTTAGACCATTTGTCTGCGGATGGTACGCAGTGGTTCGACGGTGGCCGGTAGTGTACAAAGTCCGAACGGTATCACTTTGAGTTTGTGCAGTCCGTCGGGAGTAACGAATTCCGTGACCTTCAAGTTCACAGCAAATGGCTCTGTGGCTTCAAGAAAAGACACGGAGTCTCATTCAAGAAGGTGCGCGGAGAGAGCGGAGCCGTTGACCCAACCAGTCACAAACTACAGCATGCACAAACTAGTCATTGCTGCAAGAGTATGCCCCTGAAGACGACTTCAACTGCGGCCAGAATGGTTTATTTTTTAAGGGGGGACACAACCTAGATAATTTTTTTTTTTAAAGTCGATTTTGAAAAATCTTTTAATCAGGTTCACAAACTTCTGAAAAGTATTTCCACAAAGTTACATTCATATCCGATACATACCGTAGAATACCGCGCATTTGCCCATTCCACATTAAGCGCCCATTCCCAAATATGTAAGATCTGAGCAAATATGCACGGTAGATTTATATGTAAAATTGATGACCGGAAAAGCGTCCATCCCCCATTTTTCTGCGATTATCTCCGAAATTTGAGTAGGCGCTTGCCCCGCATTTTACGGCAGTTATCTTGTTATTAATTATTTTCGAAGCGCCGGTGACGCGCCAGGATGGGGAGTTGAGCAGCGAGCGCAGGGAGCGTTGCGATGTTTGCATTATTCAGCTCGGAAGAGCGCCGCACGTGCTAGGCCTAGTTAGGAGATTGTAGTCTCGTTGGAAAGCTGAACTCTTCTATTTTCGGCGCTGATACTAATCGTCGTTTGAGAGTAAGTGAGCGCGCTGAAATACGTGTGTAAATCCCGTCGAAATTCACGTGATTTTCGGAGAAAAACATGCTACGCGGACCCCTATTGGCCAAAATAATGAAACGCGAGCTCCTATTGGGGCCCGTGCAAGTCGCATGCGCGCTGGCTTGCTCATCGCATGCTAGTTCTCGTTTGGAAGCCTACTTTGCTGCTTCGTCAGTCTCAGTGTCCTTCGTGAACTTTTTTATCTACTTTTCGGTGATCTTTTTGGCGATCGTTTCAAGGATGCTTGTGATGAAGTCGCGAACGCGTCAAAGCTTCGGCCGCCGCTCGCGATTCAAGAAACCGCAAGGACTCTTTAGTGGAAATTATGCTATCGCTGCCACCGCCAATGACGACATGCTCGAGTTGTCGAGATCATCGCCCGTTCCACCGGTGCCTGCAGCAGCAGTGGCAATACCCGAGAGTGATACGTTCTGTGACTCTGATGCGCTTACTGCTTTTGAGCAAAAGATTAGCTTTCTGGAGGCAGGCGGAAGCGACGGTAGCACCGAAGATCGCGGAGAGCCTTGCAGCAAAGGGGCGGCCCGCTACCGCTTGGTGGACATACAGTCAAACCCGTTCATAACGAACAGCAGGAAACGCTACGATCAGTTCGATATAGCAAGTAGTTCGATATAGCAAAAAACATTTACAACGAACTTCCACAATGAATTCGTTGTAAGGCGAGAGCTTCTCTTTGTTTCTCATCTCTTCACTTCTGCCTTGTAACAACGCGCTAATTTTTTTTTTTTTTTTGCATGCGTGCAGAGTGTTTTTTTAGCTTATCTCGCTTTTTAAATCGCTTCTCTTCGTGGGCGAACGCTTTGGGATGAAGTCTTTTTTTTTTCTGTGCGTGCGTGCACAATGTATTGTTTAGCTTTCTCCCCTTCTGAATCGCTTCTCTTCGCTCAATTTTGTTCGCAACTTGAGCTTTTGGAATGTTCTTTCTTTCCTACTTCTTTTTTGGGGAAGGGACAGGCTAGAAGACGATTGTTTGCGCGTTTTTGGAAGCCTTCCCAGGGGGAAAGGTTCGATATAGCCAATATGTTGTTCGTAATAAAACATACTTTTACATGAATTTTTATTTAAATTTTTTGGGACTTCGATATCGACAATAATTCGCTGTACGTGGGTTCGTTCTAAACGGGTTTCACTGTAGATCGTCTCCAAAAACTGGTTAAAGTGCTGCTCTGCCCGACTTGCCAAGCGTGCGATTTGGAACTTCAAGAAAACGGTACTGGAGCCCATCTAACATTTGTCAGTACTGTCTGCGGAGTGGTCGCGTCCGCAACGCTCTCGTCGACCATCGATGGCACCAAACAGAACGAACTTGCTGCACGGCTTCGGAATGGTTTCGCACAACTGTGGTATTGGCTTTACAAAGCTGATTACTGTAATATCCCGAGTCATCGCCCATCCCCGAGCCATCGCCCACTCCATTTTTTGGGCCAATATCGATTTCCGAAAAAACACCGAGTCATCGCCCACCCCTTCAAATACCCCAGCGCGGACTCTGCGATCCACGAACACTCATCCTACCCGAATGACGCGGCCGCGGACCTTACAGTTGGAGGACGCCCTTGACAAAGTAAAACGAAGGAGGAAAAGACACTTCTTTTTGTTTACGAATTTCCTCCATGAGCGACCCCAAAGTGGTCGTGTATCCGTGCGAAAAGAAAACGATGGAGATAACAAAATAAGAGTTTCTTAACGTAACCGCGGAGTGTTAGGTCAAAGTCTGTCTCTGCCGAAGTAAGGTCACCGCGAACCTGCTCCTTCTTCCCGCCCGTCGCGACTGCGGTTGTGCAATATTTTAGCCAAAGCCAAAGCGTAAATAAAGCTTTGCTGGAACGTCCTACACAGACGTTTGCAGAGCGTCCCAACCGTGCATTGATGGCCCACCGTGCACGGACGCACGTATGTACGCACCAAACAAGAAAGTTGCGCAAGAGCTGGCAATTGACAAGGCGCCCGACTTGGCCTGACGCCAAAGTATTTGCCAACCCGACCGCCGGCTTTCCAGCTTTCCCAGCATTGCTCTTGGTCGCTCCATTGGTCCGTTCGCTCGCTTGCTCGCTCGTTGCGCCTGGTCGTTTTTTCTATTTTCTTGTAGACTTTTCTTTTTTTTCTTTTTTTTTTTTTACTAACTAGGAGAACATAATGGTGACATTCTTTCACGGAACAAACGTTCGTGCTATATGCAGATCGGCGGTGTTTCTAGCGCGTATGCAAGCAACGGACTTCACTATAGTAAAATATTCTTTCGTGAGCATTTTTTTTCTATGAAACAATGAAACTAAATCGAGTTTTGAGTTTGATGTATCTCTTGTGCATCAGCGCTAGATACGCAGAAAAAAATAGGCGGTTTTTTCCGCTTTTTTTCACGTGTTTGTGCTCAACCACCGAGACATGGCCCACCCCACTTTTTTAACGAATTTCAGGTGGTTGGGGGGTGGGCGATGACTCGGGACATTACGGTAGTTTCTTTACTGAACTGAATGCACCTCCGCCGATGACCCTCAAAGCTTATCAAAAGATTGCAAGGAAGGCGCATGACACAGCCGTACGGGCATCAGCAAACGCAATGGCTGAGGCTGCACAAACTGTGCAGAAGACGCTAGGGACCTCGGATGGCAAAGACCAGCTACAGGATGTCTGCATAAGTTACGATAAAACTTGGTACAAACAAGGCCACACGTCTCATTTCGGTGTTGGTGTTGCCATCAAGCTAGACACAGGCCTAGTTTTAGATTACGAAGTTGTGAGTAACTACTGCCATGGTTGCAGCATTGGACCAAAAGAGGGCACAGACGGACATGAACAGTGAATGAAAGGGCACGAGTCTAAATACCAGAAGAATTTGGACGACTCGACCAACGCTATGGAGGTGCCGGCAGCAGGTGCGATTTTCAGCCGGTCAGTGGAACTCCACAAGCTGCAATACGTGACCATGCTCTGTGACGGCGACTCCAAAGCCTACAACCATGTTGCTAAACTGCAGCTGCACGACGAGGACCTCAGCAAAGAAGACTGCGTGAACCACGTCATGAGGCTATATGCAGGCTATATGCAGGTATGGAGAACTTGAAGGCAAGAAAGGGACTCGGGGGACAAGGCAAGCTCACAAATGTCATAAAAAAATGACTAACTACTACGCCAGTGCCCTAAAACGGAATGCACCAGATGTGACAGCGATGCAGCGTGGTGTGTATGCAACCCTGCTACACATGTATTCTACCGACGAAGAGCCTCGTCACAATGCGTGCCCCAAAAGAGAGGATTTGTGATGTCACCACAACCGCCACCTTGCGCTTTAAGCAGCTCTAAAGCCGTCGGTTGCAAAACCTTACCGGCCAGCATTCTCCAAAGATGTGGCCAAGGAGCTTGTGCCATTGTATAACCGGCTGACGCTCAAGGACTTGTTGGCCAGGTGCTCACGCATGACAACTCAGAACGCCAACGAGTCTTTCAATGCTCTGATCTGGAAGAGGTGCCCGAAGACCGAGTTTGCCTCCCTCCAGACTGTTGAGACTGCAGTGGCACTAGCAGTTCTGGAATACAATCTGGGACCAAGGGGCTTCAAGAGGGCACTGCTCGAAATGAAGATGGAGGCTGGAACACACCACGAGTCACAGGCAAAGAAGGCAACTCAGCACCAACTTGCCAGGTCCCGAGCCAGTGCGTTGGAGTCTTCAAAAGTGACCACAAGCGACGGAAAATGGAAGCAGTGGCCTCTGAGCAGAAGCACCTCCAAAAGGAAGGTCCTACGTACGCTGCTGGACTGTTCTAGTGACCTAGCAGAGGTGCCACAGTAAAGGCATAGGTGTGAAAACTTTGAACATGTTTTTCTTCGCTTCATTTTTTTGGTATAAATTCCATTTTAGTCAATCTATAGTTTGATTATGGCAATACAGGGAAGGCTCGTTCTTCACTTTTCCTGGCTGAAATTTAATAAGGAGTGTGGCTTTGGAAGGTTTTTGTCCCTTTACGAATGTCTTTTATAAAAAATGTTGACATTTTGTCGAAGACACGGAAGACCAAAAAGTTGACCGATTTCGCAAAAGAGAAAATTTATAGAAATAAATGACTTTTTACAAAAAAAACTTTCCATAGCCGCACCCTCTAGGCATTCTGCTGCATATCTAGGTAGTGAATAAAAATCTTCAATATTGTGATAGATTTCCGACGATAGATTAACTAAACAATGTAGGCGTGTTGTTGATAGAAACTGCTCTTATTTCCTTCCCATTTATCTGACAGAACTGAAATTTTGTTCTGCACCCTCTGCATGACCAGCAGCCTACTCTGTAAATTTTACTCATTTTAAGCTAAGGGTTCAAAAGTTCATCTCCCTAGGGAGGGTGTCCCCTTAAAGGGGTACTCCGGCAATTTCTTCATGGTCACCGATTCACCTGAAAATTAGCTCATCGCAAAAGCAAACCCTGTTGAACCACTTGGTAAAATATTTTTGGGAAATAGAATTTTTTGTTGAAGTTATTGAATTTTCAAATTACGTGTTTCGAGTCGATTCCAACGGGCGAGTCTGTATTGGCAACATGGGTAGTCGCAGGTGATATGACGTCAACGGAAGGCAGCGATGTGCGGTTGTTTCGTGAGGTGCAGGCTTCAGTAAGTTTTTCGCTATTAATTCGATCGCTTTAAGGTTCCCCTCGCCCGCACAATGGGGAGCGGAAACTGGTGCTGTGCTGTCGGCAGTACGAATAGCACCAGGAACAATCGTGGCGTCTCGTTTCATCGGTTCCCTACTGAAGGCGCCCTGCGCGAGCAATGGCAGTTCGGCGTGATATGTGGAAACCGTCGAGCGCCACTCGAGTGTGCTCGGAACATTTTCCTGTTGACTGCCACGAGGTGAATAGCCTTCTGAGGCTTGATTTCGGCATCGGTCACGCGTACCGAAAACTGAAGCCTGGAGCTGTGCCGACGCTCTTCAAGTACAGAGAGCCCTCACGACCCCCATCGAAAGAGGAGCCCTCTTTCGATGGCTCCTCTTTCGAGGAAAATTTGCGACAAAAGCTGGCGCGACAATCTGTTCCGCTCGCATCACCGCTGTCGGCAGCTATGATTCAATGCGGCTGCCCTTGGTACTTCTCATTCCTAGAGTTGCGAGTTCTTTTGGGTGAAATATATTTGGGTCGAGCTGTCGCACTGCATAGTACCTGTTACACACAATTGTCAAAAACAAATTAAAATAAAAACAAAAAAAATGTGAGTTTTTTATAGACTAGTATCAAATTTACTTCAACGTTACAGATGCCGTCGCCACACTTATTGCTGTGTATAATGAAACCAAGTTCTTTTCTTCTTAAATTTCACTATTCTAATACATTTCAGTATTTTATTGTCAGCAAAGTTAAAACCAATTGTGATGAGCCTAAAATGAGCACACCATAATCTGCACAACATTCTGTCTTGTAATAAATATATTGTTCTGTCTCAAACGAGTTTGTGCATTATTGAACATAGCTGGTGCAGGATGCACTGAGTGCTGCTGCTGCACCTGAACCGTCTGAACGGGGTTCTCCTGTACCAGCAATGGAGGATGGCAGCGAAGGCTCAGGTGGACAGCCAGAATCCGGAAGTGCTGATGTCGGCTGCTAAGCGAACATTTGCCTGGTGACCAGGAGAAAGAACACGCAGACAGCGTTTAAGGGTAGAAGCATTGGTATCTGAACAAGTTAACCCTTAGCTTGCTTTCCTGTATTTTTTTTTTTTTTGCATTTGCATTTGTTGTATGCACACATTTTTAATGACGTCAGGGTTTTTCCCATCCAGGCACCTCGTTTCCAAAAAGCTTTCCGGTTTCAGAATGACCGTGCTGTTTGTGGAATTTTACTTTGTGTTAAATCAAGTTTGGTTCCTGTCGAAACGCTCGGTATTGTGCTTGCCGATGTACTACGCTATTGTGAGAAGCTGTGAACTAACTCTCACTTGTAATTTTGTTTTGTTTTCTGCGCAATAAACAACGATGTTTATTGCGCAGTGATAAACGAGACAACAATGTGATCATGTTTTGTTGACGAAGCGCAGCTGTGTCGATGAACCGTCTTTGAACATCAACGTGTGTCGATGACCCTTTCATCCACGAAATAGGACATCGAGTCTGCCAGGCCAACAGGTTTTTATGGGCATAATAAATTCTTTAACATTAACTTATCAAGAAAGAACTGTCTTGTAGTCTTTATTAATCAAATGGAGTCTACCAATCTGGGAATATGTGTGCTTTATAATGATAGACCGTCGTAAATTATAAGAAAAATGAACTGTTTAACAGTGAATTACACTCTAACGCACAGTGCCCAGAAAGGACAGGGCCAAACAGATACTTTCGTCCTGCAGCTTTGCATCTTTAGGTGGATTCACACGCTTGGAGCGTTTCTTGGCTAGCATACCTAAATTCACGCAGCAGCTGGCATTTGGGATACCACTACAAGCTACCGTATCTGTGCTTTGTATGCTGCTTGCCAAGCTATCATTTAATTGATCGCTGTGCCATTGTTCCAGTCGCCACGGTTGTGAATGTGTGATTGACAGACAAGAGTGGACGTTTGAGCATTTTTTATACCATCTTGCAACTGTCATAGTTTATACTCTTAATAATAATTGGGTTGTGCGTATACAGCCTAGAACTTGGTCTGCCTCAACGGGTGATAAGTCTCCCAGCTGTAGATGAGCAATTTAGCCAGTGCGGTACAGCATGGGGTCTTTAAAGGGATACTTCAACGAAATTTGAAATATATCCGTCGTGTTCAAAAATAGGTTGAATATGATCCACAATATCCGTAAATGACAATCGCACGTTTGTATTTTGAGCCTGGTGGCTCTATTTTTTGTTATAAACGGCCCATTCTGGCAAGCGCTCGGAGAAGGCCCAGCTTAAAGCACGTGACATCCGACGCAATCATGACGTAGGTCGTCTCGGGACGAGCAAAGCTACCACGAGGCTGACGTCGAGAGGATGGCCTAGTCGTTCCAGCCACCGAAGCAGCTGCCTTCATAAGAATTTTGAGTGATGGGTTAATCTTCTATAATCTTGTAGAGGAACAATAGCGACTTCTGGGACACACAAAAGGGATTCTCGGGAAGGGGGGAGTTCCTTCTTCCCCTATTCTCTCGTTGTAGCCGGAGGCGAGACAATAGGTGTCACTACCTCTCAAGGTTCCTAGATGGGAATTACAAACGAGGCATTAGCGACATCCACCAGGTGCTCTTTGCTAATTGTTTAATCTGTTTTAAAATTCCTTTTTGTGTCTTTTCTAACAAGATATCGGTGTGTCCGACGTGATACTGCTTCATTGAACACATATAGACCATAAAATAAGCGCCGAAATTTCGTTGTAGCACCCCTTTAACGTGCATCACGCAGTAGTGATACACAACCGTACGCCGGTACGATGCTCATCCAGATTGAAACGGGCAGGGGTGGGTCTCGAACCCAGGATCCCTTGGTTCTGCAGCGCGAGCTTTCGCTCCACATGCTCCGAGCTGGTGTGCGCTAGACCACTCGGCCACCGATCCCCCTTTATACTCTTACATGCTTTTTTTGTACTGTGATAAAACCTAAACCTGCCTGTTCATTCTTAGAAGCAGCTCTTGTATTGTGATGCAAACCACACATTTACCTGAAACATGTTAAAATGCACTGCTTTTTAGGTACTCAAACAGAGCCATCAATCTGCAATGTCGGCACCCAGACCAACAGCACTGGAGCCACTCAAGGGCCACCCTCACAGGCACCGCCTGCATGTCACTTTACTGACGAGCCTGGCAAGCACTTGGATGAGTATGTATTGTAGATTGCACTATTGATGGTACTAAATTCTGCAAAGCCTCCTAACTTGGACACGCATGGTACTACAGTGCGATCTAACTATAACGATAATGAGAAAACCCGAAAATGCAATTGCTATAACCGGTTATCGTTGTACCTGGACTAGAAACTCTATAAACTGATCGTTATGAGTGGTATATTGTTATATGTGGTATCGTTATAAGTGGATTGCACTGTATACCAGGACCTCAAACATTTTAAGCACATCAGCTTTCTAAGAATATGTCTGGCATAGTGGTTTGATTGATTAGGGGCTTTCTGGCGCAACAGCGACGTGGCCATACTGCGCCAAACTTAAATATTTATGCAAAGCAGAGGGTGTTATCTAATGTAGAAGTAAAAAGTCAGATACTCTGACAGAAGACAAAATACTGAGAAGAACCTAATTACCTGTGTGATCACATACTATAGAAAGTGCATGTTGGAAAAGCTAGAACTTATGCAAAAAACCTGTTTTCTCAAGGAACATAACAACACGTTCAAAAGGAATAATCGGCTGCTCGCTAAGCACTAGTGCAGGATGAAATGGAATACAATACATTGCGAATTCTGGAAAACAGGAGCGTCTTTCTTGTGCAAGGGCAGAGCAGAGACCAAGAATATGCCAGACCGTCACGATCTCACCACAGTTGATGATGATTGGGGTTTAATGGCGCAAGAGTGACTACGGCCATATTGCGCCAAGAAAGTTAATTTAAGGAGCCTTGCATTTACATCTAACTTTACTTATCTATATCAAGTGCAAAAGGCCAATTGCATGTAGGAAACTTAAAACGCGAGCAAATGGTACCAAAGGTCTATCACCAAGCAAAAAATAAGGATGAAATGGAAGGTGGTTTCTGAAAAGTTCTGGAAAATATCTTCGACGTTGATGATCGAAAAATCTACAATTCCACAGGATGTGAAGGACAGTTATCATTTTCCCACACTTTTCACAGAGCTTTACATCTTCACCGCAGAGCAAGTGGAGGTGAGTCAATCGAGAATGACCAATTCTCAAGCGGCATAAAAGAACTTCCGAACGGCAGTCCTTACGGGAGGAACGCTCCCACACTTCTAAGTTGGGCTTAATAATGTGAAGTTTGTTATCTATCTGTGTGTCCCAATCCTGTTGCCATAACTTAATAATTGACTTGTTTAAGGCTGGCTTGAGGTCTTGGTGTGGCAGGCCAAAAGACGTTTCCGTGTAATTTTTTACAGAAAGTGCAAGATGGTCTGCATTCTCGTTACCGGGAATGCCCACATGACTGGGCACCCAGCAGAAGTTTATAAATTGTCCTAGATGGAAAGCTTTGTTTATCTGAAAACGAACCTGTTGCACAAGAGCGTTCTTGCTGTCTGCTAAAGATGAAATAGCTAAGAGAACACTTTGGGAATCAGCAAACAGAACTGCTTTGTTAATGTTATTTTCTAGAATATATTCAATAGCCATCAGGATACCATACAGTTCAGCAGTAAAGATAGTTGCTAGAGGGTTGAGTTGCCTCACTTCACTGAAAGGGAGAGAATAAACTGCACAGCCTACGCAATTCAATGTTTTCGAGCCATCAGTGTAAAAGTGGAGGTAGTCACTATATTTCTGCTCTAGCTCTGTGAACTCCCGCAAGAGAACAAGACGAGGAACAACCTTTTTGCTGTACTTCGAAAGTGACAAATCACAAGAGATTGGCACCAAATCCCAAGGAGCAACCCTATAGGCCTGTCTCAACAAAGGAGGCTCATCAAAACAAAGGTGCAGCGACCTTGCCATGCTCTCAGCCCGAAGGCTCAAGGGCCGAACAATACTGGGCTTATTCTCAAAAAGGCACAATGATGCAGAGGTCTGCAGAGCAGAGAATGCAGGGTGGTGTGGATCACTATAAACTTTGTAGGCATAGCAAAGACTAAGATATTGTCTGCGTCGCTCAAGGGACATCTGATGTGTTTCAGCATACAGACTTGGCACGGGCGACGTGCGAAAAGCACCCGTGGCCAGACGCAGGCCAAGGTGATGGATTGGATCCAACATCCTCAAAGCAGATGGTCGTGCCGACGCATATACCGGTGCACCATAATCCAACCGGGACCGCACTAGAGAGTTATAAATTCGCAGCAGACATCGTCTGTCAGACCCCCAAGTTGTGTGCGACAGCACTTTAAGAATATTGGAAGATCGTAGGCATTTTCGTTTTAGTTCTTTCAAATGGGGTACAAACGTGAGCTTCTTGTCGAATATCACGCCTAGAAACTTGTGCGCCTCCTTAACAGTAATGGTAACGTTATTCAGATGCAAGGTAGGATCCGGTGACAACCCTCGACGCAGCGAAAAAAGAACACATACGGTTTTGTTGGGGGAGAAGCGAAACCCATTTTCGGCTGCCCACTTGCTCATCCTGTTGATTGTCAGTTGCAGTTGGCGTTCACAACTATGCAGATCGCAAGAAGAAACTGAAATTTGCACATCATCCACATACAAAGACTAAGATACTGTCGGTGGTATCACCTGAGCCAGGCTATTGATTTTAACTGCAAAAAGTGTGACACTAAGCACCCCTCCCTGAGGGACACCACTTTCTTGAGAAAACACATCTGATAAGGTGGAGGGAGCCCAGACGGACTTGGAAAGTATGTCCCATTAAGAAGCTTTGTATGCATCGCAACATGCGACCCCGAACACCGTAAGCATACAGATCCCGCAGGATCCCATAGCGCCACATTGTATCGTACGCCTTTTGCAGATCAAAAAACACAGAGACAGACCTGGCGGTGTACAAACGCCTCACGAATAGAGATTTCAAGGCGGACTAAGTGGTCCAGGGTGGAACGTCCAGCTTTAAAACCACACTGATTAATGTCAAGCACATTCTCACTCTCCAAGAAATGGATGAGACGTTGGTTAATCATTCTTTCGTAGGTTTTTCCCAAGCAACTTGTGAGAGCAATGGGTCGGTAGCTAGTTGGTTGAGAAGCATCTTTGCCAGGCTTCAGAAGAGCGATTACATGAGCTCTTTTCCAAACCTCGGGGAATGCAGAGCGATGCCACAATGGGTTATAAAAGGTCAACAAACTGCCTAGAGAATCAGGTGGCAGGTGCCTTAGCATCTCATAATGAACATTATCTGGTCCAGGAGTAGACTGTTTCTTTACACTAAGAGCCACTTTGAGCTCAGAGAGTGTAAAAGGCCTGTTGTACGGAGCGTCACGAGCACCAGACAAAATGATTGGTTGTTTCTCTGCTGTCGAACTGAACTTTTTAAAAGCTTCACTGCAGTTGCGTAAACTAGAAACGTCCTGAAAATGTTTCCCAAGAACATTCGCTTGATCTTTCAGAGATGTTGAAGATGATGCAGGGAAGAGAGGAGTTCTGAAAGGTAAGTAGTCTCCCCTAACCTTTCTAAGCCGATCCCACGCTTCTTTTGTAGATACAAAACTACTCAAGGACGTCAAATACTTTCTCCAGGAGCTTCCCTTCGCCTGGCGTCTTGTCCAGCGAGCTTTATCTCTCGTTTTCTTAAACTCAAGTAAGTTGCTAGAAGTTGGATATCTACGAAAGATGCACCAAGCTTTGTTCTGGGACTTTCGTGTTGTTTTACAGTCATCATTCCACCATGGCTTGCATCTCTTAGGAAGACGACCAGACGTTTGAGGGATACTCCGTGTGGCAGTATGTATTATAACCTCTGTGACATACAGCGTTGCTTCATCTGGATTCATGTTTGAGATTATAGAAGAATCAATCAGTGCCTCTAATTGAAAAATGGACCAATCTGCCTTATCAAGTTTCCATCGGGGCATTCGTGTTAACAGAGTCGGAAGAGAGACAGTACTCTCTAAAACAATCGGGAAATGATCGCTTCCAAAGGGATTATTAAAAACCTTCCATGAAAAGCATGGAAGTAATGAAGGTGAAGTAATAGAAAGGTCAATAGATGTAAATGAGTTGTGAGCAGAACTAAAAAAAGTAGGCTCTCTCCCGTTAAAAATACACAAGTTAGATGATAATAAAAACCGCTCAATTACTCGGCCTCGAGAATCGAGGCGAGTACTGCCCCACATGGGGTGATGGGCATTAAAATCTCCTAAAATTAAGAAGGGTTGAGGAAGCTGTCCTACAAGACCCTGAAGTTCGTGAAGTTGCAATGGAACTAATACATCTTTTCCTGTTAAATCTGCGTTTATTTACACTATGTACAGTTTACCCCGAAAAGAAGCTAGCCATTGCTCATGGCGTTTTGGAATCAGGCTGTCCCTGCTATCGCGGGTGCGCGCATGCTTTTCTTGAGCCTCGTCTTCGTCTTTCTTGACCGCGATATATATCATATCTCCCTTCTTGATTAACACCCAGTACATAGTCTTTAAAGTGTGCTGGCTGCTTGATCTGGCGACCCCCTCGGGTAGTCCTTGAACCGGGGTCTGCCTGGACGTCCGCGCTGTCGTCCACGGTGTCTCTGTCCTGGACTTCAGCATTATTGTCCATGGTGCCTCTGTCCTGGACGTCAGCATTATTGTCCCCGGTGCATCTGTTCTCGGGCTGTGTCATTTGTGACTCGTCTATGTACTCCGTGGCTGGGTAGATTACAAATGGCGAAGCTTTTTCTTTGCCCTCTAGAGTTTCCAAGTGTGATCTTCTGGGGCGAATATGATCAACGTGTCGCCGCTGAAGTTTTCCGTCCTCCGTTCTTGTTTGAAAGGATCGAATACCTAGCGGTTTCATGATTATCGCGGTAACCCATGCTGGTCTTCCACCGAAATTTCTCACGAAGACGGTTTGGCCTGCCGAGTAATCTGCCGTTACTCCGTCCGTCGGAGCTTCTCGGTCTTCGCTTGTCGACGAGCTTTGATTCATGAGATCGAGAGGTGTGGCGATCCGTCGGCCGAACATTGCTTCGGCGGGTGTTTTCCCCGTGGAGGTTGAAACTGTCGTATGCTGCCTGAACAAAAACCTGGCGATTCTACACTGGATTGTTCCTTCCTTGAGTTTCAGGAGGGCCTTTTTTCTTTCGCCCACCATACGCTCCGCTTGCCCGTTTGTGGCCGGATGGTATGGGGCGCTGGTGTAGTGTTTGATGCCGTTTCTCGTTAGGAACTCATCCATTTCGTTCAACACGAAATTTGGCGCATTGTCGGAGAAAGGGATTCTGGGTACTCCAAAAGTTGCAAAGGTGGAGCGAAGGGCGTCGATGATGCGTGTAGACGTCGTGGAGTGCATCGGCTTCACCTCCAACCACTTCGAGTAAGCGTCGACGACGATGAGGTACGATATCCCGTCGATTGGTCCGGCGAAGTCGATGTGAATTGTCTCCCAGGGTCGAGTGGCAGGTGACCAGTCAGGCGTTGGTACCGTAGACTTGGCCCGATGATGTTGTTGGCACGTCTCGCACGCAGCTGCGGTTGCTTCGATGTCTGCGTCAAGCCTCGGCCACCAGAAATGGCTCCGAGCAGTACTTTTCATGGCAACAATACCCGGGTGGTTGGCATGCAGCATTTTCAAAGCTTGCTCGCGTGCTGCTTGTGGTAGAACAACACGTGCCCCCCACGTCACACTGCCGTTGTGTGTTGCCAACTCGAGTTCTCTGCGCTTGTACGGTGCGAACTCGTCTCCTGTCCAGTTTGTGGTGGTTCCGTCTTGTAGTCCTTGGTAGACTTTTGACAAAACAGAGTCTTCCTTGGTCAGACGCGCAATGCGTTGACCCGTCAAGGGTGGGCACTCCATTGCTTCGAGCATAAGTACATCTCCTGGTGGTGCGGCTTCGTCCTTCATTATTGGCAGTGGTAGACGGCTGAGTGCGTCCGCGTTCTGGTGCGCCTTGCCTTGTCGGTAACGCAACTCGTAGTCGTAACAGCCAAGTAGAAGGCACCATCGGGTCATGCGTGGTGACAGCATTACCGGAATCTGTTGACCTTGGCTCATTATCCCCAGAAGTGGCTTGTGATCGGTGTACACGGTCACTTGTCGCCCGGCGACGTACTGGTGGAAATGTTTCACGCCGAAGATGATGGCTAGTCCTTCCTTATCCAGCTGAGCGTAATTACGTTCGCTTTTGCCCAGTGTTCTGGATGCGTAGGCAATTGGAGCTTCTTCTCCGGCGTCGTCCAGCTGCGACAGAACTGCCCCAACACCGTATGGTGATGCGTCGCAAGACAAAACAAGTTTCCGCTTGTCGTCATAGTGAGCTAGCAGGGGTGCTGAACTAAGCAGCACTTTCAGCTCTTTGAAAGCCTTGTGCTCTTCGTTCCCCCAGCGCCACTTGGCGTCTTTGTCGAGCAGTCGATGCAGCCTTTCGGCAGTGGATGCCCTGTTCCGCATAAAACGACTGTAGAAGCTCAGCATTCCAAGAAAGGCTTGGAGCTCCTTTTTGTTTCTCGGTTCCGGGACTTCCGTTATGGCCTTTACCTTCTCGGCTGTTGGTCTCACGCCATTAGCGTCAACGTGGTAGCCTAGGAATTCTATCGCTGAAACCCCGAATCTGCATTTGGCTTGGGAGACCCGAAGTTCGGCTTCCGCGAGGCGTTGAAGAACGGCTTTCAAGCGTTCTAAGTGTTGCTCTTCAGTTGCCCCTGTGACCATTATGTCGTCAAGGTATGCTCCCGTGCCTTCGATGCCTGCCAACAGCGTGTCCATGAACTGTTGAAACAGCAAAGGCGCAACCGAAACTCCAAAAGGAACTCGTTTAACGCGAAAGAGCCCCATCGGTGTCATTACAGTCAGTAACTCTGCTGTGGCGTCGTCCACTCGCAATTGCTGGTACGCTTGTTGCAGGTCTATCTTCAAGAAGATCTTTCCTCCCCGTACGATGAACAACAGGTCTGGTGCTGTGGGAAGCGGATATGCGTTTGCCTTGAGTGCTGGGTTGACCGTGCACCGATAGTCCCCACAAAGCCGTAGTGTACCGTTCTTTTTTCGGACGATGACTAAGGGTGTTGCCCAGGACGACGACTTTACCGGCTCCAAAATGTTCTGGGCCTGAAGCTTGTTCAGCTCTTCATGTACTGCTGTTCGCAGAGCGAAAGGCACTGGTCGACTCTTCAGGAATTTTGGAGCTACGTCCTGCTTGAGGTCTATGTGTAGCGGTTCGCCGACATGACCATCGAGCTGTCCCTGGAACACTTGCTCATGGGTTCTTAGTAGATCTTCCAGGTTTGGTGGAGACACTGAGTGTACGCCGGAAACCTTGATGTTCAACGCAGGAAACCAGTCCCGACCAAGCAGACTTGCTCCCTTTCCGTTAACCACGTAGAGGTCCAGACGAGCGTCTTTGTCCTTGAATCGTACGTTGACCGGCACCTTGCCTGCTAGTTGCATCTTGTCTCCAGCCCAGACGCACAAGGAGAGGTCGCAAGGTTCTAGCTTAGGAGGTCGCGTCCCTGCCAAAGACGTTTGTATGTTTCGGAGCTGATTATGGAGTGGGAAGCTCCGGAATCCACTTCCATGTCGAGGTGTCGTCCATTCACGAGTAGCTCCGCGATGACCCGCGAGGTGTCTCCCTGGGTAACGCTGTTGACAGCAAAAAGATCACCATGCGTCTCAGGCTCTGTTGCGTCCGCGTGATGCGTGCGACACTTCGATTCCTCTTGGGACTTGCGCTGGGCTCTGCGTTTGAAGCAGGCCTCTTCCAGATGACTTTTCTTGCGGCAAAATGTGCAAGTTGCTTTGATATGCCTGCAGACATCCGGCGAGTGCGAACCTGTGCAGCGGAAACAAGGTTTCTTCGCCGTTTTTCCGCCCTTGGAGGTCTTGACTGTGGAGGTGCTCTGGACCTTCCCTTCTTTTTCACCTTGAATGTGACGTTGCTGGCTGGCAGCAGACTCGGTAGCCAAGGCAATCGCGTAAGCTCGGTCGAAGGTGATGTGACGTTCGACCAGCAAGCGTTGCTGTAGGCGTGAGTCCTTAATGCCACAGATGAAACGGTCACGGAGCATGAAATCTAAAGGCAGAACGGTAGAAAATTCAGCTCCTGGTGTTTGTGCGGCCTGGGCCGCTTGTGTCACCTCGCTGGACGAACTAGCGGTTGTAGCCGTAGTAGTCCTGGCCGGCACTTTAGTCACCGTTCCGAAGTTGTAGTCCGCTGCGATCTTGCGGAGGGCGGCGACGTAATCAGAGATGGTCTCTGCCGGTGCTTGGTTTCGCTGATGGAACTTGAAACAGCTGAGCAGTTCTGCCGGCTTCGGGTCGTAGTGTTCGTTGAGGAGTTTCACAATGTCTCCAAACTAGACTTCCGAAGGCTTTCTCGGAGCTAGTAGAGCCCGTACGGTGTCGAAGGTCGACTCACCGCATGATGTGAGCAGAACTGCTCGCTTCTTCACGGGGCTGGTTATGTCCTTGGCTTCGAAGTAGAACTCAAGGCGTTCCAACCATGAACTCCAGTTTCTTCCGGGGTTAAATGCCGGAATTCGTTAGTGAGAGCCGTAGTCTTCCATCTTCAGGGTTCGCGAAACTCCCTCGTCGCCAATTAATACATCTTTTCCTGTTAAATCTGCGTTTATTTACACTATGTACAGTTTACGCCGAAAAGAAGCTAGCCATTGCTCATGGCGTTTTGGAATCAGGCTGTTCCTGCTATCGCGGGTGCGCGCGTGCTTTTCTTGAGCCTCGTCTTCGTCTTTCTTGACCGCAATATATATCAGGAACGTTTGGTGGCAAATAAATGGACACAATTGTAATGAGGCGGTCTAAAAGAAGGCTACCGCTACAGCTTCGAGCGGTGTGCAGAGAGGGACCTCCGAGCAGGCAACCCCGCTCTGCACGACCACTGCTACGCCACCAGAACTGGAACTCAGACGATCTTTGCGGAACACTTGATAACGTCGTAAAATCTGTGTATGATGTGTTTGAAGATGAGTTTCTTGTAAAGAGAGGGCAATAGGCCGAAGATCATCCATAAAATAGTTAACATCATGAATATTGGGTAAAAGACCACGACAGTTCCACTGCATAAAATGCAAATTCTTCATTTATCTAAAAAGGTGAAGTGTAAAATTAAAAAGAGAGAGGCAATGAAGAAATTGAGAGTATGAAATTAATGGTTATTTGGGAGGGACCACTGGTTTTTTCCCTTTAGACTTCAAAGTCTGCCACTCCATGTCACCCTCGTCGGATGCAAGAGTGGGTGACTCAGCGGTATCATCCATCGCCTCTATTTCGGGAGGCGAGCCTTTACCTGAAGGTTTTGGCTGGCTCGTTGCACGGGGTGGCTTGCCCCGGCCACGACCAGCCGAAGAGGCACCGGAGGTGCTGGGCAGAGTGTCTTTCAACTCTGCCTCCTCTGGCCCCTTGGGTACTGGGGGAGCGGCACGAGGGTTGTGCCGCTCTTTTGAAGAGGAGGTCCTCTCTGAGGAGGTCGGGCGGGAGTTTCGCCCCCTCTCCCCGGGAGAAGACCGCGAAGTGCGGACAGGTGCGGCTTTTGCCGGCCTGTCTAGAACCAGCGAAGCAGCATGTGCACTCCCTCCATGAAGAGGGGGGCACTGCTGCCCTAGCTGGGGGGTTGGGGCCCTGAGGGCTGCCTCCAGAACCTCAAGTGAGACCTGGGTAGCCCTCGACTCCGAGCGTGGCACAAGACCCCTCCGTGCCACGTCAGCGTATGATCCCTTCGACATGAAGGAATACCTTTTCTTTGCTTCGCTATAGCTGATATTTTCTTTGGCTTTAATGGCAATGATTTCCTTTTCTTACTTCCATATGGGACAGCCACAATAGTAGGTAGGGTGTGGTCCATCGCAATTAACGCAGTGGGCCACATTCTCGCAATTGTCAGAGATGTGATCCTGACTGCCACACTTTGCACAAGTCTCCTTCCCTCGACAGCTGCGTGTTCCGTGACCAAAACGCTGGCAACGGAAACACCGCTGGGGGTTGGGGACAAAAGGGCGGATGTGGCAGTTCAGGTATCCAGCCTTGATTGTTTGTGGTAGTGTATGCCTCTCAAATGTAAGGATGACGTGTTTTGAGGGAATTTCTACACCATCTTTTTTGAACATAATCCGTTTTACTGCGACAACGCCGGCACCTTGGAGTCCCTCGAGGAGTTCTTCCTCACTAGTGTGAAGGAAGTCGTCCTCAGAGAGGACTCCACGGATGGTGTTCAGTGTGCGGTGAGGGCTCACCGACACTTTCACATCAAGTATGGTGTTCAGCTTGAGAAGCGCTTCACTTTGCTTTTTGTTATTTATCTCAACTAGGAGGTCTCCTGAGTGGAGTTTTTTAGCCTTGTAGGAAAACCCTACAAGGTGTTCAAGTACTTTGGCTACTACAAATGGTGAAAGCTTTGACACAGGTTTCTGTTCATCGAGGGAATGAACAACGAAAAACTTCGTGAAGTTTTCTACCTCTGGTTCTTTTTCAATAGTCTTGTGTTCAGGGCAGCGCCTTTTAACGGCTTGCCCCGAACGGGGTTTGGAAGAGAGGGGTGCCATAAGAGGGCAAGGAGTGTTCGGAATCTGTGGCGCGCCGCCCACCACGGAGCCCAACGAGGGAATAGGTAACACCCCATAACAAATATGGCTTTGCTGGAAGCATTACTCTATTAGTGCTACCCAGAAACTATAACCAAGTGTGGATCTGGACGAGAGTATCTGTCACCACCCAAGGTTAGCCCTTGCCGCCAAAGGAGTTGAAAAAGGAAAGAAGGGAAATGAGAAGAGTGAAAAGAAGACAAGGGTGAAAGAAAGGAGGGAGAGAGATTTTGGGGGTTAATGGCGCAAAAGCTACGAGGCCATCTGCGCCAAACTAGTTGTAAGGATCATTGTACTAAAGGAAAGGTTTTACAAAAGATGGACCAAAAAGCTAGAGTCGGTGTAAAAGGCCAACACTGCTAAGAAATTCCATTACCCGTTCAAAAGAGACTAGAGGATTCTCTCCCACAAGGAGAGCAGGATGAAATGGGATCTGATATTGGAAAAATTCAGGGAAATGAATGCGGCGCTTGGGCTGAAGGCCGGGACACAGCCACAAGATATGCAAAACAGTGAGCCTGTCACCACACTGATCACACACAGGTGGATCTTCTCCCGAAAGCAGATACCTATGAGTTATAAATGAGTGTCCAATTCTCAGGCGGCACAACAACGTTTCATGAAGTCGGCTCTTGCATGAAGAGCTTTCCCAAACTCCTAATGTAGGTTTGGTAACATGAAGCTTGTTATCGCACTCCATGTCCCATTCCAATTGCCAAGAATGAAGAATTGAGGACTTCACCAAGGGCTTAATATCTTGATAGGGTAGATAGGAGAGTGATTGTGGAAGGTTCCCAGCAGACCCTGCAAGTTTGTCGGCTTCTTCATTGCCATGAATGCCAATGTGACTGGGCACCCAACAAAATTTTATATTTTGACCCCCATGCAAAGCAGAGTTAAGTTTATATCGAATTTGTTGTACAAGCATATTTTTAGTATCTTTAAGAGAGCAAACTGCAAGAATCACACTTTGAGAGTCAACAAAAAGGACTGCCCTCAGTATTTTACTATTGATAATATATTCAATCGCCATTGATACCGCATAGAGCTCCGCAGTAAAAATGCTGGCGATACAATCAAGTCGTTGAACCTTGGAGAAGCTTTCAGAATACACAGCACAACCGACAAAAGAGGAGGTCTTGGCACCATCAGTATAAACATGAAGACAACCATCATACTTATTTCGCAGTTCTCCAAACTCTTGCTTAATTACAGCATGGGAAATGCCGTGTTTGTTGAACTTTGCGAGAGACCAGTCGGATTCAACTCGCTGTGTTTTCCAAGGTGGAATACCGTTGACTTTCCGAACGAGGACGACCTGGTCCAGAGAAAGGTCCAGCGAGGAGCGAAGATGTTCAATGCGGAAGCTTAACGGTCTTACAATGCTTGATTTATTTTCAAAAAGGCGATAGAACCTTGACCTTGTGAGGGAAGAGTAAGTTGGATGCTGAGGGTCGGCCAGAATCTTGTAAGCATATGTTAGACTAAGATATGTACGTCGTTTGTTCAGGGACAGCTCATTGGATTCTGCATACAAACTGAGGACGGGGGACGTCCGGAAAGCTCCTGTTGCCAGTCGCAAGCCGAGATGGTGAACTGAGTCCAACATCTTAAGGGCAGAGGGCCGAGCCGACCCATACACTACTGCACCATAGTCAAGGCGGGATCGTACAAGGGCATTGTATAGCTGCAGGATACATTTTCTATCAGACCCCCAAGACTTGTGAGATAATACTTTCAGAAGGTTTGTCGACTGAAGGCATTTTTGCTTCAGCGCTTTAAGGTGGGAAATAAAATTAAGCTTTCTATCAAATATCACACCAAGAAATTTGTGCTCTTTCCTAACAGGTATAGGAGTTCCATTCAATTCCAGGGATGGATCCAAAGAGAGCCCATGTCGCAAAGAAAAGGGAACACAGACCGTTTTTGAAGCAGAGAACTTGAACCCATTTTCGTCGGCCCACTTGGACAGTTTCTTTATGGCTAACTGCAACTGGCGCTCACAACTAGAAAGGTTACAAGACGATGATGAAATCTGTATATCATCAGCATAAAGAGAATATGAAATAGAGGGTGGCAGCAGTTGTGCGAGTGAATTCATTGTTAGCAAAAACAAAGTAACACTTAAAACACCCCCTTGAGGGACTCCGTTTTCTTGAACAAAGGAATCAGATAGGGCTGAGCCGAGACGAACTTGGAAAGTCCTGTCTGTCAGATATTCCTTTATGCTTCGCAGCATACGGCCCCGGATATTACAGGCATACAGGTTTCGGAGAATCCCATACCTCCACGCTGTGTCGTATGCCCTTTCTAAGTCGAAAAAAACCGCAACACAGTGCTGCCTGTTTACAAATGCCTCACGTATCACAGTCTCCAGGCGAACTAAGTGGTCAAGGGTAGATCGACCTTGGCGAAAACCACATTGATTGTTATCAAATACCCTCTGGCTTTCTAACATGTAGACCAGTCGCCTGTTTATAAGCCTTTCATATGTTTTCCCAAGGCAGCTTGTTAGTGCAATGGGGCGGTAGCTTGATGGTTGTGAGGGGTCTTTGTTAGGCTTTAGGAGGGGGATGATATGTGCGCGTTTCCAAGCCCGAGGGAAACAGCCTTTTCCCACAAAAGATTAAAAAATAGGAGAAGGTTTTCAAGGGATTCTGGAGAAAGGCGGCGCAGCATTTCATAATGAATTCCATCGGGACCAGGGGCAGAAAGCATTGTCACATTAAGAAGAGCATTGTCACAGTCGGAGAATGACGTCGTCTAACCCTGTCTACATCGTTGTGCAGATCCTGGCTTCCCTGACTATCTCGTGGACAGGACCATCGTCATACCCTCGAGCCTTCACCGCACCATCGGCGATAACGCAAGGGGCGTTTTTCAACCTGACACGCTCTGGGGGCGGCACTTTCAATGTTTCCGCCGAGTGGCCGCAGCTAGTCCTCGTACCGTTCGCGCAAGCCGCCGCATCGACATCATCATTCATGGACGGTTTTCCTACAAGACCGGGAAGCACCTACAGTTCCGTCAGTGGGCATGGAAACAGTCGGAGAATGACGTCGTCTAACCCTGTCTACATCGTTGTGCAGATCCTGGCTTCCCTGACTATCTCGTGGACAGGACCATCGTCATACCCTCGAGCCTTCACCGCACCATCGGCGATAACGCAAGGGGCGTTTTTCAACCTGACACGCTCTGGGGGCGGCACTTTCAATGTTTCCGCCGAGTGGCCGCAGCTAGTCCTCGTACCGTTCGCGCAAGCCGCCGCATCGACATCATCATTCATGGACGGTTTTCCTACAAGACCGGGAAGCACCTACAGTTCCGTCAGTGGGCATGGAAACAGTCGGAGAATGACGTCGTCTAACCCTGTCTACATCGTTGTGCAGATCCTGGCTTCCCTGACTATCTCGTGGACAGGACCATCGTCATACCCTCGAGCCTTCACCGCACCATCGGCGATAACGCAAGGGGCGTTTTTCAACCTGACACGCTCTGGGGGCGGCACTTTCAATGTTTCCGCCGAGTGGCCGCAGCTAGTCCTCGTACCGTTCGCGCAAGCCGCCGCATCGACATCATCATTCATGGACGGTTTTCCTACAAGACCGGGAAGCACCTACAGTTCCGTCAGTGGGCATGGAAACAGTCGGAGAATGACGTCGTCTAACCCTGTCTACATCGTTGTGCAGGTTGGTTCCATTCCGTCATTACATGCTAAGAAAACCAACAATGTCTTTTATTTTTCGTTTCCATGCCCCAGTGTTTGTTCTGAACTGCTTGTAGAGTGTATTGGCGTTTTAAAACTGCTACTAATTCTTTCTGGCGACGTAGAGACTAACCCCGGCCCTATGACAGAATCCCAAGCCAAGCAGTTCGCAGATATGTTTAAGATGATGCAAGATTTGAATGACCGTTCTTGGAGGGCGGAGCAAGGGCAGAAAAGTTTAATTAATACTGTAAAAGAGATAAAAGAAAACCAACACGTCATTGAAGCAAAAATTAACGCTATTGGAACTAGACTTTCTCTTGTTGAAACAAAAGTATCCGCACTTGAGCTTGCCAACAATGAAATTCGCGCGAAGCAGTGTCTTGCGGAAAGCACTAACTTCGCCAATCGGCTTGATGATCTGGAAGATCGGTCGCGCCGAAATAATTTAGTTATCTACGGAATTCCAGACGTTCAATCAGAAACTTGGGCTGAAAGTGAAAAAAAAGTGCTTGACATTGTCTCCCATATCCTTGATACTCAGGCTCCTCCCGACTGCATTGAACGCGCGCACCGAATTGGGCCCTTCGTTGCTAATAAATGTCGGCCGGTAATAGTAAAGTTTTCTTCATTTAAAGACAAGGATAAAATATTTTTCTCACGGTTCAAACTAAAAGGAAGCGCCACGTACCTGAGTGAAGACTTTTCACCAGCAACGCGTCTTGCCAGAAGGAAACTAATCGAATTTGGGAAAACAAAAAAATGCGTATTTCAGTTGCGGTATAATAAACTATTTATTAACAGGCAGTGCTACATGTATAACTCTTCAAATGATACTATCTTCGAGCTGAGTAATGGCGCTAAGGCGCGTGCGGCAGAAGATACAGCGCCAGTCTCTTCTAACAATTCGCGGGCATCTACATCATCATAGCAGGTCGTGAGGGGGGATGGTTCACGCCACGGTGCAAAACAGGTGTCCGTAGTTTTTACTAATATAAGAAGTGTCATACGTCACCGAGATAATCTGTGCTCTGTCATTGATTCCTGCTGCGCTGACATCGTGATTTTAACTGAGACTTGGCTTTCCTCCAGGGTAAAGAATTCTGAAATATTTTGCTGCGAAAAGCGCTTCAACATTTATCGTTGTGATAGGGGTGATAGAACTGGAGGAGGTGTATTAATCGCAGTTGCCGCTCACATTGAATCGTTTTGTTTACGCTTGACTAGCGATTTAGAAATCTTGTTCATTTGCTTGTGTTTGAATCATCAAAAACTTGTGTTAGGTGTATGTTACCGAGCACCTTCCTGTAATAATTCTTTTGTGAACAACCTTCATGATGCAATCAACTCCATACTGGTCCGCTTTCCTTCCGTTCCTATCGTCCTTCTTGGCGACTTCAATTATCCGAACATTGTGTGGAATGATTTACATACCCATTGTCACCCGTTTTCGACTGACGCAGCCGAGTTCATAAATCTTTGCAATGATTTCAGTTTTACCCAGCTAGTTTCTCTTCCTACCAGAAGCACTCCAACCGCATCCAACATCTTGGATCTAGTACTAACAACGTCACCTACTTTAATTTCTTCCATCAGCAATATGGAGGGTCTCAGTGATCATTCTATAATACATTTCTTCCTTAATGTTCCTGCTGGAAGCTCGCCTACGAGTCTCAAGCGAATACGTGACTATGGTAAAGGTGACTACGCGGCTATCAATAATGCACTTTGTGTGTTTCTTGATTCTTTCTTATTGCGCTTTTCTGAGCGTTCTGTTGACGAAAACTGGCAATTATTTAAATCGGAAGTAGTGCGTCTCACTAACAAGTTCATACCGTTACGGAATCTCTCCGTATCTTCAAAAGCGCCTTGGTTTAACGTTGCGCTAAAAAGGCTTTCTAACAAGAAAAAGAGGAAGTTTAGAACCGCTAAGTTTTCAAATGATGACATCAAATGGTCCGATTATTACAATGCTTCTAATATCTACAAAATGGCAGTTCAGAACGCGAAGGCTCATTTCTTTTCTGTAACTCTGCCATCCATGCTTACTAATAACCCTAGGCAGTTCTGGAATGTGGTCAATTGCAATGAAAAACCCTCGGTATCTTTTTTTAGCGACGTTGGTGAACCAGTGTCGCTTAGTGACTGTGCGTCTATTTTAAATTCTACATTTGTCGCCTCATTTTCCCATGACCATTCATCGACTGTGCCACTGCTTTTGCAAAATGATTTTTCACCCATGCTTCCGATTATATTCAACGTTGCCGGCATTATTCACCTAGTCGATAATCTAAAAATGTCTTGTTCTGCAGGAATTGATGATATAAACTCGAAGTTCCTAAAAAACAC
Organism: Ixodes scapularis; assembly: GCF_016920785.2. Lineage (NCBI taxonomy): Eukaryota > Metazoa > Arthropoda > Arachnida > Ixodida > Ixodidae > Ixodes > Ixodes scapularis. The sequence continues at coordinate 21,307,989 of NW_024609839.1, forward strand.
CAAGGAATATTCGTCCATTGTACTATTTAAACTCTTCGAGCAATCTCTTAGTGTTGGTGTTCTACCCGGCGACTGGAAGGTGGGAAAGGTTGTGCCTGTGCATAAGACTGGTGATAAGCATATTCCTCTCAATTATCGTCCGATATCTCTAACAAGTATTTCATGCAAAATTTTAGAACATATAATCTTCTCACATCTTGTAAATTTTTTAGAATCGAACAACTTCTTTTCTCCCGCGCAACACGGGTTTCGTAAGTCCTTTTCATGTGAAACACAGTTACTAACTTTCACACATGATCTTCATCGCATTCTTGATCGTAGTTCGAAGGCCGACTGTATTTTCCTGGACTTTTCGAAAGCCTTTGATAAGGTTTCACATAGGCTTCTACTTCACAAATTAAGCAAACTTAATATCGACGCTAACGTACTTTCCTGGATTCATGCCTTTTTAACTAACCGGTCCCAATTTGTTTTTGTAAATGACACTTCATCGTCTTTATCTTCTGTAACATCCGGGGTTCCCCAAGGTTCTGTGTTGGGACCTCTGCTTTTTCTTATATTTATAAATGACCTACCCGCCAGTGTCTCGTCCTCAATCAGCTTATTCGCCGACGACTGTGTAATATACCGTGAAGTAACTAATAATTCAGATGTCATTTCTCTTCAGTCAGACATTAACAGTGTGTTAGAATGGTGTAACATGTGGAATATGCAGCTTAACGTTAACAAATGCAAAGTAATGAGAATTTCCCGTGTCCAAAATGACACTCCTCGCTACTTTTTTAACAATGTTTCTTTAGAGCACGTTTCATGTTATAAATATTTAGGCGTTCATATCTCATCCACTCTCTCTTGGGATTCTCATATCCAATACATAACAAATAATGCTAACCGCATGCTCGGATTCCTAAAACGGAATTTTTCAACAGTTCCTGTGTCGCTAAAATTACTTCTCTACAAAACACTCGTTCGCTCAAAACTGGATTATGCCTCCTCCATCTGGGACCCCGGTACTGACGTACTAACCCTTGCAGTTGAAGCGGTCCAAAACCGTTCTGCTCGCTACATCCTCACTAATTATCACCGCATCGCTAGCGTAACATCAATGAAATTGGGCCTAAAACTGCCAACGCTTGCTTTGCGCAGAAAAATTTTTCGCTTATGCCTGTATCACAAGCTATACCATCATAACCCTTTCCTACGTGAAAGGTTACTAACGCCTGCACCTTACATCTCGTCACGTCTCGATCATCAACATAAAATGGACGTACCCTCGTGTAAAACTACATCTTTTCATAGTTCGTTCATACCTCGCACCACTCTTGACTGGAACCACCTTCCAGCCTCTGCGGTATCGATTTCCGATGGTGTGGCGTTTAAAAACTGTATTGCCAATATTTATATTCCAGAATTTGACTAACCTATTGTTATGTTTTTTGTTCTGTTTCATGTGCATATCTTAGCTTTATATTATGTAACCCACTCCCCTCTGTAATGCCCTCGGGCCCTGAGGGAAAAATAAATGAAATGAAATGAAAGAGCCATCTCAAGCTCGCATCGCGTAAATGGCTGGTTATAGGATGCTTGATTTCCTCCTGACATGACAAGTTTTTGTCGTTCCGCACGAGCTTTTAACTGTCCGAAAGTAACACTGTAGTTGGCCGAACTAGATGAATTATAAAAATGTTCCCCAAGTATGTTGCCAATATCTTTTAGTGATGAAGAAGGGGCATTAAACGTTGGAATTGCAAAGCACCTGTAATCCCCATTTACTTTCCTGTATCTGTCCCAGGCCTCTTTGGCTGGGACAAAGCTGGTTAAAGAAGAAAGATACTTCATCCATGACTTCCGCTTTGCCTGCTTCCTAGTCCAACGAGCCTTGGCTTTTCGTCGCTTGAAATCAACAAGGTTGCTTGGAGTGGGGTATCTGCGAAATCGGCCCCACGCCCTATTTTGGTCCGCCCGGGTTGTCGCACACTCCTTATTCCACCAAGGTTTACATTTCTTCGGTATATTACCAGATGTTTGTGGAATGGAATGCTGAGCAGCCTTTAGTATCTGCTCAGTAACATAAAGTGTAGCGTTCTCAGGGGACATAGACGAAAGAAGCGAAGGATCTAAAGTGGAGTGAAGATTAAAAAGCTCCCAGTCTGCCTTGTCTAATTTCCACCTAGGGACCCTCTTTAAAAGATTAGGCAATGGAACGGTACTCTCTAAAACAACTGGATAGTGATCACTTCCAAAAGGGTTATGAAGAACCTTCCAGGAAAAACAAGGAAGCAATGAAGGTGAAGCAATAGAAAGATCGATGGATGTAAATGAGTTGTGTGCCGCACTAAAAAACGTTGGCTCTCTCCCATTAAGAAGGCATAACCCCGAAGACAATAAAAGACGTTCAATCACACCACCACGGGAGTCTTGACGGGTACTACCCCACATAGGATGATGAGCGTTAAAATCCCCCAAAATTAAAAACGGTTGTGGAAGCTGTCCTATAAGTCCCTGAAGCTCTTGAAGGTTTAAAGGAGCATTAGGTGGCAAGTATAAGGAAACAATTGTTACAAGGCGGTCTAGAAGGAGACGTACTGCAACAGCTTCCAGGGGCGTGCAGAGGGGGACTTGAGAACAAGCAACTCCCCTCTGTACGACCACTGCAACACCACCAGAAGGGGTGGAAGAGGGGCGATCTTTTCTAAAAACCTGATGACGTCTTAAAATACTAAAAGAATTAGTGTTAAGATGGGTTTCTTGCAAGGCGAGAGCGATGGGTCGAAGCTGATCCATAAAATAGTTGACATCATCAATATTTCTTAAAATACCGCGACAGTTCCATTGCATAAAATGTAACTTAGTCATCTATAAAAGGTATGTAAATATAAAAGTGAAAAATAAACTTAGTAAAATAAGTAAGACTGTAAAGTCAACACAAACTAGGTGGAAGACATTGGGATCATCATTTGGGTGGGACAACAGGCTTCTTATTCCTTTTATGTTTACTGGAGGGCGTTTCCCACTCCATATTGTCCTGGTCGGACCCAGGAGCGGACAGATTGTCAGCATCTGTTGACATCTCCACCTCCTGAGAGGTATCCGTTGTTTTTAGAACAGCACTTGTCCGGCCAGGTGTGCGGGGGGGCAAACCCCGACCACGACCGGCTGGGGGGGTTGCAGACGAACTGGGCGACGGGTCGTCTGAGCTCGTCTGGTCCCCTCCTTTCACAGGAGCTGCATGGGCACCATGCTGCTCCTTCGGTAAGGGGGCCCTCTCTAGCGAGCAAGAGCGAGAAGCTCGCTCCGTCTCCCCAGGGGGCGACCTAGGAGAGGGGGCAGGCGCGGCTGCTGCCGGCCTGTCCCTGGAAGGAGGAGCAGCACGCTTGCTACCACCAGGGGCTGGAGGAAGCAGCCGCTGCTCCTGTCGGGGAGCTGGGGCCCTGCAGTCGGCCGCCAAGATCTCGAGAGAGACCTGGGTGGCCCTTGACTCCGAGCGTGGTGCAGGGCCCCTGCGCACCACCTCGGCAAAACTCCCCTTTGACAAAAAGGAGAACCGCTTCTTGGCTTCTGGGTATGATATGTTTTCTTTAACTTTGATGGTAAGAATTTCCTTTTCTAGCTTCCAAGAGGGACATGCACGATAATAAGCAGGATGTGGTCCACCGCAGTTAGCGCAGAGGGCCGCAGCCGCCTCGCAAGTATCGGAAACGTGACCTTGACTACCGCACTTCGCACACGTCTCCTTCCCTCGACAGCTGCGTGTTCCATGACCAAAACGCTGGCAACGGAAGCACCGCTGGGGGTTGGGGACGTACGGGCGAATGCGGCAGTTCAAGTATCCTGCCTTGACTGTCTCGGGGAGGGTATGTCTTTCAAACGTCAGGATAACATGTCTCGAAGGAATTTGTTCGCCATCTTTCCTAAACATAATGCGTTTCACGGCGACGACACCGGCACCCTGGAGTCCCTCGAGGAGTTCTTCCTCACTAGTGTGCAAGAAGTCGTCCTCAGAGAGGACTCCACGGACAGTATTTAGTGTGCGATGAGGACTCACCGACACCTTCACGTCAACGATGGTAGTTAGTTTAAGAAGTGCGTCACTTTGTTTTTTTGTATTCACTTCCACGAGAAGGTCTCCAGTGTGCTGTTTTTTAGCCTTGTAGGAAAACCCTACAAGGTTTTCTAGCACCTTTGCTACAATAAAAGGTGACAGCTTGGAAACAGGTCTTTGTTCATCCAGCGAATGAACAATGAAAAACTTATTAAACGTTTCTGCTTCATATTCTTTGTCGATGGTTTTTTGTTCGGGGCAGCGCCTTTTAAGGGCGTGCCCTGAACGGGGTTTGGAGGGGTGGGGCGCCATAAAAGGGCAAAGAGTGTTCGGAATCCGCGGTGCACCGCCCACCACCGAGCCCAACAAGGGGTTAGGTAACGCACCATAACAAGAAGGGCTTGGCTGGAGACGTTACGCTAACAGTGCTGCCGGGAAACTATACCCAAGTGTGGGTCAAGACAGAGGTCTATTGTCACCCAAGGTTAGCCCTTGCCGCCAAAGAGGGGTGAAAAAGGAGCAAAAGAAATGAGAAGGAAGTGAAAGAAACAGGACAGGTAAAAGCGAAAGATCGGAGGGGATAGTAGAAGAAAAGGCGACTAGACTGAATCATCCTGGCCGGGCCTTACCAGGACTCCCGTCTATGAGAAGCGGGGGCCGAAGTGGTGTATTGCCTCGCCCGGGGGGCCCCGAAGGGTCCAACCCTGCCCCGGGCTCAGCTCAACCACCAGGATGCCCTTTTCCCCAGACACGGGAAAGCCACGCACAGTCAGACGTGGGCGGGCGAACCCACATGGCTCGGGGTCCGTGGAGACGCCACTCTCCAAACACCTGCTTTCACAGGTGCCCCCTGCGGGGAAAGAAAGGAGGGGATAGTAGAAGTGGCGACTAGGCTGAATCATCCTGGTCGGGCCAAGCCAGGACTCCTGTCTACGGGAAGCGAGGGCCGAAGTGGTGTATTGCCTCGCCCGGGGGGCCCCGAAGGGTCCAAACCTACCCCGGGCTCGGCTCAACCACCAGGATGCCCTTTTCCCCGGACACGGGAAAGCCACGCACAGCCAGACGTGGGCAGGCGAATCCGCATGGTTCGGGGTCCGTGGAGACGCCACTCTCCAAACACCTGCTTTCACAGGTGCCCCCTGCGGGGGATCTCACCACAGTGTTCCCAAAAAGGTGGATCTGCCCCATGCAACAAGTAAGCATGGGTGGCATAAGAATGACCAAGCCTCAAGCGACACAGCAATATCTCACGAGACCGGGTTTTATGGGAAGAGCTCTCCCATATCCCTAAAACAGGCTTGATGGAGTGCAGCTTATTGTCATGCTGTTGATTCCATTCTGTTTGCCACTTTAGGAAAATTGCTGCCCTAAAAATAGGTTTCAGGTCTTGATGTGGTAGCTGCAGACGTGTTTCCTGCAAGTTTTTGGAAGAGGCCGCAAGCCTGTCAGCCTTCTCATTGCCACTGAGCCCAACGTGGCTGGGTACCCAGCAAAATATGATGTCATGCCCCTTTTGTAGGCCCTTATTTATTTTTGCACGCACAAGCTGGACGAGATTATGCTTTGAATCCTTTACAGAGCTGATTGCAGTTATAACACTTTGAGAATCAACAAACACGACGGCCTTCATTGGATGGCTTTCTATAATATATGCCCCTGTTGTTAATACACTTTGAAGTTCTGCAGTGAATATACTAGCAACACTGTTCAACCGCTGAACGCTCGTAAATGATTCAGAGTGCACAGCAGATCCAACAAAAGAGGGGGTCTTTGCCCCGTCGGTATAAAACTGTGAATAATCTCTGTATTTTTTTAGTACCTCATGAAACTCCTGTTGGAGGATTATTGAAGAAATGTGTTTGTTGAACCTGGTGAAACACCAATTACAGCTGATTGGCAGCAGGTCCCAAGGCGCAACAGTGTCGGTCCTTTCGAGTAAGCTTATGTCATTCAGTTCGAGACAGAGATTGACGGATGTCCTCAAGACGAAGACTGAGCGGCTGTACAATACTAGGCTTATTTTGAAAAATAAGGGAAGAACTAGAGTCATGCACACAGCGGTATGCTGGATGGTCAGGGTCGGACAGGACTTTGTAGGTGTAAATCAAGCTAATGTATTGCCGTCTTTTTTCCAGCGACATCTGATTTGTCTCTACACATAAACTGAGGACTGGTGATGTCCGAAAAGCCCCTGTGGCAAGTCGAAGGCCAAGGTGGTGAACAGGATCCAACATCTTGAGTGCCGATGACCTTGCCGATCCGTAAACTACTGCTCCGTAATCAAGGCGGGACCTGACGAGGAAGTTATACACTCCGTGCAGGAACTATAGGGGGCGCTTTGAAAAACGCGCACAGTGCCGCTAGCGGAGGGGCGGGCGTTCGACAGTGAGGCGCGTTCAGCAGCCTGCGGCGCCTTTTCGCATGCCAAGCTGTGGCGGCGGAAGCGCGCACGGACGAAACTTTTGCTTTTTGAGCCGATACGTTGAGGGTGACGTTGCATGAGTGCTGGGGCAGAAGGGCATTTAGCTGTTCTCCACTTCTTATACATTGAGTTCGAGTCGTTATTAGGGGTAATTTCTCTAGTTGTGGCCGAAAAAGGAGTTGGAGCAATTTTCCGAAAAACAAGACGGCCGCCACAATAACTGCTCCGAGTGGGAAATTTATTTCGCTCGTCGCTTTAAACGTAGGACTGCTGAAACGATGATATTTGGAGGCGGGTGAGATGTTTACTAAGTTTGTGCACGAGGTGTGCCAAGTTTCATTAAGACAGCAGGTGTGAAAGTTATGTTTCTAACGAATAAAGAAATGAAGCTGTACGGGATATCCAATATTGGACCCAAAATGTTGTGTTATAGTGGGATGTGCAAAGTGCAAATTGGGCACACAGGTGCTTGGACTTGACAGTAGCATGACACAGCACTTATTATACGAAAAAAGGTGGCATAGGGAAACCAGGTGGAAATTTGGTTTGGGCGGCGTAACTCAATGGGAACCGGTTTTGACCATGAAAGGGCTGTCAAGAGAATACCACTGGTCGTGGGAGGTGGAGACTTTATAGGTAGGAAGGGACTAGTGGACTGTACTTCCAATTGAAACAAGTTTACGAAAGCTGGTTCCAAAGCCGAGAAAACAAAGTTGTCGGCCAACACACGGTTTGGCCGTCAAGGGCTTTTGCGGTCAGCTGTTTGTAATAACGTGTTGTGCGAGGGGCTAATTTTCGGCGCACAGGTACTTTGATATGACCGTAACTTGACACAACACTAATTATACCAAAAGAGTTGGCATAGCCAAACCAGGTGGATATTTAGTTTGGGCGGCGTAACTAAATGGGAAGTGGTTTTGACCGTCAAAGGCTGTCAAACTAATACCACTCATCGTGGGAGGTGCACACTTCCCAGGTAGGCAGTGGACGGTACTTCGAGTTCGAACCACTTTGCAATAGGTGGCTTTAAATCCGAGAAAAAAAAATTGTTGTCTCCAGAACTCGGGGTGTCAGCGTTTCCACGTCCAAAAGGAGGCTGATCAAGAAAGAAAGCACACCACATTAACTTCCATGCTCAAACGTCGATTCTCTATGATTCCGAGTTTCATGGTTGTTTTCTTTTATATTTATACTTGCTACTTTTTTTTACCGTTCGAAACTTTCTTCGTGAAGTACAGATTGCGTGCCATACTTGTCCGGAAATATCATGGACACGTACGATGGGAACGAAACTACTTTGGAGGGCATTCCTCCAACGAAATTGGCACTGCATACCCGCGAGTGTGGGATGACATTTTAGTTCGTCCCATCGGCGCTAACACATGTAGGCGTTACTGGTACGAAAACAAACGCAGAGCGTATAAAGCGGCAGTGTAGAATATATCATCCGTGCCGACACAGTGGCAGACATGATCGGGAGACCAAATTTCTCGCGTCGTATGGCACGGGTCCATCGTTGTCGCTGTCCCACAAAACATCAGCGAGGTGAAAAAATGTGAAACTTTGTCCCCACGAGATACGACGCATAACTAATAAAGCCCTTAATGACGCAGCATGCTGTGAACCCAGCGCAACCGCACCGCTCCGACTTCAATGCGTACCAACGTACGCAGCGTGGTTTCGGTTTCGTTTTCTCTGGGGCTCTCACTGCCTACCTTCGGTACCGGCCGCGCGGCGGCGCGCCAGTCGCGTCGCACGGAGTGTATACAGGTGCAGCAGACACTTCCTGTCAGATCCCCATGACCTGTGTGACAAGACTTTAAGGATATTAGCAGCCCTTAGGCATTTAAGTTTCAGATGTTTCAAATGTGAAATAAAATTTAGCTTCCTATCAAAAATGAGTCGCTAAGAACTTGTGTTCATTTCGGATACTTATGGGAGTTCTATTGATCTCTAATGATGGATCCAGCGTTCTTCCACGTTTTAGAGAATGGTACGCACACAGTCTTCTCAGGTGAGAACCGAAAACCATTTTCGTCGGCCCACTTACTCATTTTATTTATTGCGAGCTGCAGCTGGCGTTCACAGCTGGAGAGATTGCAAGAAGAAACCGATATTTGAACGTCATCAACGTACAAAGAGTAAGACACAGTGCGTGGTATTACCTTCGAAAGAGAGTTGATCTTCACAGCAAATAATGTAACGCTCAAGACCCCCCCTTGTGGCACCCCATTCTCCTGAATAAAAAGGTCTGAATATGTGGCACCTAGTCTAACTTTGAATGTTCGGTCAGACAGAAAGCTTTTTATAACACAGAGCATGCGACCACGTAAACCACATGCAAACAGGTCCCTAAGTATTCCATACCGCCATGCCGTGTCGTACGCCTTCTCCAAGTCAAAGAAGACTGACACGCAGTGCTGCCTGTTTACAAAAGCGTTACATATAGTCGTTTCCAGGCGCACTAGGTGGTCAACAGTTGACCGCCCTCCACGAAAACCACACTGGTTCCGATCGAAGAAACCCTGCATTTCAAGAAAATACACCAGTCTCCTATTAATCATCCGCTCAAATATTTTGCCAAGACTGCTCGTAAGTGCAATAGGGCGGTAGCTGGATGGAACTGACGAGTCTTTACCAGGTTTCAACAGTGGGATAACATGGGCCTGCTTCCAGGCTTGGGGAAAGCATGCTTGCGTCCACAGATGATTAAAAAACCAGAGCAAAGTTTCCAGAGATTTTGGGGCCAGCTGACGAATCATCTCGTAATGAATCCTGTCAGGGCCAGGGGCCGACTGCCTTTTCAGACTAAGAGCCAACCTAAGTTTGTGCATTGTAAAAGGCTTGTTGTATCCGGCAGTATTTCCTCCAGACATACTAATACGATGGCATTCTGCACGAGACTTAAATTGTCTAAATTCTGCCCAATAGTTATCAGAGCTAGAAACTTTGTGGAACTGCTCTCCAAGGACATTAGCCACATCTCTAAGCGAGATTGTAGGAGAATGGAAAAGAGGAATCACAAAAGCATGATAATCACCCTTGATTTTGCGGTATCGATCCCACACTTCCTTGGATGAGACAAAACTGTTGACAGAAGAGACATATTTCATCCAAGTTCCTCGTTTAGCTCGTTTCCTCGTCCATCGAGCTTTTGCTTTTCTCCTTTTGAACTCAATTCTATTGAGAGGAGTAGGGTACCGTCTGAAGGTATCCCAGGCTTTATGCTGTTCTTTTCTTGTGGATGCACAGTCTTTGTTCCACCATGGCTTACACCTCTTCGGCATGTTTTCAGAAGTCTGCGGAATAGCCTCAAAAGCTGCACTTAGAATATGTTTGGTGACATACAATGTGGCATCCTCTGGAGACAAACTTGCCAGGAGTGAGGCATTCAGCGTTGCCTTTAATTTAAAAAGTCCCCAATCTGCCTTTTCTAACTTCCATCTAGGAACGCGCTTTAAAATGGTAGGAAGTGCGACATTGCTTTTTAAAATGACCGGAAAGTGGTCGCTCCCAAAAGGGTTCTTTAAAACGTTCCAAGAAAAACAAGGAAACAATGAGGGTGATGAAATAGACAGGTCGATGGATGTGAAAGAGTTATAAGGTGCACTGTAAAATGTTGGTTCTTTGTTATTTAAAAGACACAAACCTGTAGACAGTAAAAGACGCTCTATGATCTTGCCACGAGAATCTAGTCGGTCACTGCCCCACATAGGATTGTGAGCATTAAAATCGCCTAGAATTAAAAAGGGTTCTGGCAGTTGATCAATAAGACCTTCGAGTTCATGAATATGAAGTGGAACTTGTGGGGGAAGATATACTGACACAATGGTAATGAGCCGGTCAACTAAAACACGGGTTGCCACAGCTTCAAGTGGTGTACGAAGAGGGACCTCAGCACATGCTACTCCTCTCCGCACAACCACAGCAACACCACCAGAAGAATGGGCTGACAAACGATCTTTCCTAAAAACACGGTGATGGCGTAAAATATCAGTGTGAGTGTTCTTCAGATGGGTTTCCTGCAAACAGACAGCAATAGGCTGCAGCTCGTCCAGAAAATAATGAACGTCATCTATGTTTTGTAGTAGACCCCGGCAGTTCCACTGCAGGAAGCCAACATGACCCATTTGTTTGCTTGCTTGAGATGTAGTTAAAATGTGGGGTTCGTAGCTGTGACCAAATGGACAAAGGTTAGCTTGGGTTTGTTGGGGCAGTGACACGTGGAGGTTTTTTCTTCTGATCCCCTTTTTCAGGGGCAGATTTTGTGCCTCCCTTGGCAGGTGGAGGTGGTTCTGTCAGATCGACAGATACCTCCATGGCCTCCTCCTCCCGCTGGGAAGTGGAAGGAGTGGGTCCCTCACTGCTGTGAGAGGGAGTGGTGTCTATCACCACTCGAGGCTTCGGGCAAAGACGATGAGGCATCGTCCTGGCACGTGGAAGTTTTGGCGGGGCCGCCAGGGTCTGGGAACCCACAGGAGCCTCGTTGGGGGTTGGGGGCTGGTGGAGCACCCAAAGTCTCGAGGACTGTACGAGTGCCCACCGATGCCTTGAGTGGCGGCGCAGCCCCCCTGGCTGCCGCCTCGACATAAGTCCCTCCTTGGAGGAAGGAAAATCGTTTCCTTGCCTCAGGGTAAGTCAGGTTCTCTTTTATCTTTAAAGCTAAAATCTTCTTTTCTTCTTGGAACTTTGGACAGGCTCGGGAGTAGGTGGGGTGGGAACCAGAGCAGTTGATACACTTGAGAAGTGTACTTTCGCATGTGTCGGCTGGATGGTCTGTGCCTCCACATTTAGCACACATTGTTTTTCCACGGCAGGATACCGAGCTGTGGCCAAATCTTTGGCACTTGAAGCATCGCCTTGGGTTAGGTATATAAGGGCGCACCTTGCAGTGGAGATAGCCTGCCTTAATGCTCTCAGGCAGTACGGTGGATGCAAAAGTGAGGACCAGGTGTTTTGAGGGTCTCTCCTGTCCATCCCTGCGTATTGAGATTCGTCGCACAGCGACCACTCCCTGCCCGGAAAGGCCCTCCAAGATTTCGTCCTCGCTAGATTCTAGAAGGTCCTCCTCTGAAATGACGCCCTGGCAGCTGTTCAAGGTGCGATGTGGAGTGACAGATACTTTATAATCCGAGATCTTGTTTAAATCTAAGAGAACCACACTCTGAACTCCGTTTTGTACTTCAACAAGCAGGTCACCAGATGCTAATTTCTTTGCTTTAAAGTTTTGACCAATTAAGTTTTCTAGAGTCTTTGAAATAAGAAAGGGTGAAAGCTTGGCAAGTGGTTTTCCATTTTGTTCCGAATGCATTACCAGAAAGCGGCTGAAGCTATTCTGGGCTGTAGCTGATGAGTCTTTGGTAACTACTTCGGTCCGGACCCTTTTCAAGGTCCGATCGGGGGAGGTTTTTTGCTTAGAACCCATATGAAGGGCAAAAACTTCAGCATCCGTAGCGCACCACCCACCGCGGAGTCCAACAAGGGGATAGGTAACATCTCATAACAGGTCTGGCTTGTCTGAGTATGCTACTCTACCAGTGCTACTAGGAAGCTATAACCAAGTGTGGATCAAGAGAGAGTTCTGTCGCCACCCAAGGTTAGCCCTTGCCGCCAAAGAAGGTGAAAACGAAGAATAGGAGAAAGGAGGAAAGAGAAGGAAAAGAGGGGATAGTAGAAGAAATGGCGACTGACTGCATCATCCTGGTCGGGCCAAGCCAGGACACCAGTCTACGAGAAGCGGGGGCCAAAGTGGTGTGTTGCCTCACCCAGGGGGCCCCGAAGGGTCCAAACCTACCCCGGGTTCAGCTCAACCACCAGGATGCCCTTTTCCCCGGACACGGGCTCGCCACGCACAGCCAGGCGTGGGTGGGTCTTAGCCACTTTTTACTCAAGGTCTGTGATGTTGCCAATGTGGCTGGGGTCCGTGGTGACGCTACTCACCATCATACCTCGGCGAAGTCACTCACGAACTCGCTCACTCACACTCACTCACGCTCACCGCGTCATGGTGAAGGGCTGTGAATGACTTCGTGAACTCGGACCAAGTCGTGATGTGAAGGGGATGTGACTTCGTGAATGCGGAAGGAGTCGTGATGTGAATGGGCGTGACTCCGTGAACGCGAAAGAACCCGTGATGTGAAGGGGATGTGACTTCGTGAACGAGGAAGGAGTCGTGATGTGAACAGGCGTGACTCCGTGAACTCGGAAGAAGCCGTGATGTGAAGTGGATGTGACTTCGTGAACGCGGAACGAGTCATGATGCGAAGGGGAGTGACTTCATGAACTCGGAAGGAGCCGCGATGTGACGGGGAGTGACCTCGTGAACTCTGACGCACCCGTGATGCAGTGGTGAAGGACTTCGTGACTCTGGTGTATACGTGATGTGATGGTGAATGAATTCGTGAACTGAATTTGTGATGTGATGGGGACTGAGTTCGTGAACTAGGAGTCAGGACTCAGGAGACGTCGGTATGGATTTGCTTGCGTCTGCGTACTCTTGGCGACTGATAGCCGACTTGACATTTGGTAGTGTCTGCAGCATGTTGGTGCCCTCACACGCACAAACATGCTGTGGCGGTTAGTATAGAGTGTAGACGGAGCAGAAACTTGGAAGGAACCCAGAACGAGATTCGTAGGGGTGGTCTGGTAACGTTTGGGGGAAGCAACTGCAGGGGCGTTTGCTTTGGAGGACTTTGAGAGAGGATGTGACATTTTGCGTGTGCGACTGTGCGCGGCTTAAGCGCGGAATCGGAAATGGGGAGGGGACTGTGTATTGCAGACGAAGCGGCACCAGCGCTCCCCAGATGGGGATTCGGGGGGAGGGGGGGGGGGGATGTTTGGACCGGCACAGACTTAGCGGCGACTCCAACGAGTTTGGCGGGCCTCCGCTCTTCTGCCCCGATAGTGCGGGCGTGCGTACCCACGTCGCGTAGTACACGTGCAGCTTAGCGAACGTTAGGGGGGCTTTGTCTGTGCGCGGCAGACGTTTGAGCCTCCTGCATGGCCGTGGGGTTCCGTTTACGCGGCGCGGCTTGGCGGCTCCTCCTTTCGGTGTGTGTGTCTGTGTGTGTCATTGTGTGTGGGGGGCCGGGGAAGGTGTCGTTTTGCCACTGTGCTATTCTGCCACGGGAGGGTTTCTCTTCGCGTTGATTGCATCTGCGTGCGTCCGTGCGCCCATGTTTTTGTCTTTTGTAAGCGCGTGCGTGCGCGCACCCCTCAAGGAAACACAAATAAAACCGTCTTCCCGGAGCTTTTACGCGAGTACTGGTGTGACCCTAACCGAGTATACAATGTTTGTTTTCTCGCTCTCGCTTAATAATGCTTACAGATATTCTGATGCTGGTAATATGCGGCATACGCTCGTTTTTATCCGTCCACACGAAAAAGCGTGCGCCGGATTTGATCTGTTTCGGCCGCTTCCGGATTTTTTCAAACGCTATTTAGCATCTAAGATCTCGGGAAGGCTTGACTCTATTCTAGAAAAATCACGAAAGTTTACAGGCTTTATCCATATGCCAGAGAATTATGATAATTTTAAAAATGTGAGGAAGCAGCCGATTGGCATCACGGTTTGTCGCTCACCTTTCCTAACAAGCGCGCGGACCTGTCCGTTGCAATAACAGGCGGAGAGAATTTTACCCCAGTTAAAAATACCCATTGAGTCCAATTGGAATTTCAATTGGTACCAATTGGTATCAGTGGGAACCAATTGGTATGAAGACAACCAATTGGCCATTCCAATTGGAATGCATTTTCCCAATTGGTCACACCATTTGGAAATATATATACCAGTTGGTATTAATCAACCAATTCACCATTCCAATTGGAACACATTCTCCCAATTGGTCACTCCAATTGGAAATATATATTCCAGTTGGTATTAATCAACCATTTGGCCATTCCAATGGACCTTTTCCAAATACCGACGGCACCGGCGGTGGCTGCACGAACTAAAAATCGAGGGAGTGACCTACCTGCGCTACCAATCGATAATGAGAGCTACGCTACCACTTGCTTCGCTCTCTGAGCAGCGTCGCGTGCCCAACGCGACTTTAAAGAGGGAAATCCGTAGCGTCCACCCAAACGTCGTGTTTTTCTTTCCGTCCACTTTCTTTTTTTGTGTAACACAATTATATTTATGCTGCAATTACGTGTTCTACTCGTCGATTTACAGCCTCATTCCGAATTTCCTCGATTTTTTCGTGCCGATTTCCACCGCTTGGCATCGGGCGCTCGCGCGTGCGCAGAACGCTTCTCGGAAAAGGTCCATTGGAATGCATTTTTCCAATTGGTCCCTTCAATTGGAAATATATATTCCAATTGGTATTAAACAACCAATGGGCCATTCCAATCGGAATGCATTTTTCCAACTGGTCACTCCAATTGGAAATATATATTCCAATTGGTATTAAATGACCAATTGGCCATTTCAATTGGAATGCATTTTTCCAATTGGTATTAAACAACCAATTGGCCATTCCAATTGGAGATTTCTTTTCCAATTGGTATTAAGCAACCAATTGGGACAGTTATTCCAATTGGATTCTTGGAGATTGGAGCTCTAGAATAATTTTGCACTGAAGGATTATGAGCTTACTGTTCTGAATCAAAAATAAACTGATAAAATGTGGAATTTTTTTCAAGTGTGTGGGGAACGCCAACAAAAAAATCGGGTCACTGGCCACCTCATTATTCGTTTTTTTTTTGTCCTTTGCGTTTTTATATATATATATATAGATATATATATATATATATATATAATACTTTATTATTAATCTGATGACTTTTTGTTTTAACAATTTTTTTTTTTTTTTAGTTTTACTTATAGTTTTGGTTTGAAAGTTGGAACGCCCCATCGCTAGTGACACCAGTAGGTGTTTGTTTTTCTGGGAGCACATGTGTGGGATGCGAGTAGGAGGATGTGAAAATGTGACATTTTCATCAAGTTTACCAACATTTGACATTTCTTGTTTTAATCAATGTACCCAAGAAAAGCCTGGGGGAACCGCAACAAGCTGGGGTTAATCACCAACTCCGTCCCGTGGCAACTGTGGTGAGCGCGATTTTTCTCTTTGTCCCGACTCCTGAAGCAAGTTCTGAATATTTTCACGGTCAACCTTCTTTGCTAGAGTGTTCTTATAGCCAACTTTGCTTGTTCTACCTGCTTTTATGTTTGGAACTGTTGCCGCACGTCCGCGTTAGGGAAAAGTTCGCCATGCGGTGCACACATCGCATTGTAAAACGCTTTCCATTGTAGCAAACAGTTTCTTGTGTCTCACTATTTCCTCATTCAGTATTTGAGCCTTCAATATATTTGCTGTTTTTCTTTAGGTTGCTCTTAACACCCTTTTTATTGCCACGTGTTGCTTGCAGTATTTGTAAATTATTAAATCCTTCATTGTGCAGAATGCAGCTAGCATGCTATCATAAATATTCCTTTGAATTTGGACAGCTGTTAGAATAAAGCTAGCTCTGCTCTCATTGCAATCAAAGGCATGTGTAGCCTCACACATTCAAATAATGACAATTGTATCGTTTCCGAGATTCAGTGTGCACACAACGAAGAGTTCTTTGCAGTCAAAATTGTTGAAAAGAATGGTTTCAGTGCAAAGCCTTAAGCAGCCTCGGTGGCTCCAAGGCAAAGCGCCGGCCTACGGATGCCCAGGTGGCGGGCTCAAATCCCGGCCGAGGTACCCGCAATTTGATGGATGCTTATTGCGGAGAAGGCTCCTTGTGACCGAGCTTTTGGTCGCACTTCAAAAGATACTAAGGTGGTCCAAATTAATCCTCAGACCTCCTGGGGCATGCCAAATGCCCATCATTGGTTGGCATGTGAAACCCCCACATTTGACTGACTGCAAAGCTTTGGATCCCCTCTAAGCTGATAACGACATAGTAAATTTCTCTCACTAGGTATGTAAAAAGGGACTAATTTTGATGTAGAAGCTCAAGATGGCAGAAAGCTAACGAATTGAACGGACAACACACAACTCTCTGCTGCCAGGCGTGTTAGACTTGTGAGCCGTTTATCCTGTTAAAATTTTCGACAAGCCTTAGATCACTATCATGATTCAGAAGGCCATACTAACTGAAGCCTTATTATCTAGCTTTCATTGATTTCTATGCTTTCATGCTTGACCCATGTCATCATACTGATTGACATTCCTGCTAATATACTCCTTGTTCTTCTGTTTATTTCAGAATTTCAAGCAAGAAGAATGCAGCTCAGATGTTAATAGATTAAAATCCAGTTTGTGACTATTTACAGTCTCTGCAGACCATGCGGAGAACAAATGTTTTTTAAGAGCATATTTGCATAATAAAATGTGAAAACATACAGATGGGAATTGATGGATACTTTCCAAAAATAAGTCTCGGAACATAACAGGTAGTGGTTCCAACTGGAAAAATACCAATTGGTATTTTACCAATTGGGAGTCCCAAAACCCAAATGGTTTTCATTCCAATTGGTACCAATTGGTATTCTTCCAACTGGAACCAATTGGTATTTTACCAATTGGGAGTCCCAAAACCCAAATGGTTTTCATTCCAATTGGTACCAATTGGTATTGTTCCAATTGGGAGTCCCAAAACCCAAATGGTTTTTGTTCCAATTGGTACCAATTGGGAGTCCCAAAACCTAACTGGTTTTAGCAATTGGTACCAATTGGAAAAGCCAATTGGAACCAATGGGTATTTTTAGCTGGGACGTGCTCTCAGGCGTTTAGGTTGATTGATTGATTGATTGGGGTTTTTTGGCGCATCAGCAACTAAGGCTATATTGCGCCAAGCTTATACTATTGCAATTCGGGTTTAAGAAGAGGAAAGAGCTATAGTAGCGAAATGTATGATAAAACCATGAACATGAATGTGTATAAGTGTAAACAATATGACAATGAGTTTAGGATAGAAAGTAAAATCACAGTCGGTGTAGAAGGCCGATATTTGTGAGGAAATTAAAAACACAACTATATGGAATGAGCGGTTCGTCACCTAGTAGTAAGGCAAGGTGTAGTGGAATGTGTTCTTTATAAAGCAGTGAGTAGTGTTTATACCGGCATTGGTCATACATAGGGCATTCAATGAGTATGTGCATAATACTTAGAGGTAGGTTGCAGTGCACACATTCAGGGGCATCCTCCCCGCTCAAGAGGTGTCCATGTGTAAGACGAGTATGACCGATTCGGAGCCTACACAGTACGACTTCGTAAAAGCGCTCCCGATGTCGGGCGCTCTCCCACTCGCCTAGAAGAGGTTTGATTGCATGTAGTTTGTTGCCGGTTTCGCCGTTCCACTGCAGCTGCCACTTTGCTTTGATGCAACGTTTCAGAGAATTGTGGTAATCTTTGTAGGGTATTTGGTGTGTGTCAATTTCTCTATCATTAGCAGAACTGGCTGCACTATCAGCTGCTTCATTTCCAGGAATGCCAACATGGCTAGGAACCCAGCATAAGACTATGTCAAAATTTTTCGTTGCAGCCAGGATTATCTTGTACTTTAACTCAGAAACCAGTGGGTTTTTTACACGGTTCATTGATGCGACAGCCTTCAGAGAGCTTAAAGAGTCGGTGTAGATTACAGCGTGAGAAAGGCGTTTTTTGATTATGTAATCAACAGCTAACAACAAACCATAAAGCTCTGCTGTTAGTATAGAGGCTTTTGTATTTATTCTCTTCACCTGATTTACCGATGGTCCCACCATAGCACAGCCTACTACGGAGTCTTTTTTTGTCCCGTCTGTATAAAAACTGGCATACTTGTGATATTTGGTCTGAAGCTCAAAGAAGTTCTGCCTTATGACTTCCTGTGGAACATTCTTTTTGTTATACTTGGTCAGTGTAAGGTCGCAATGTATCTGGCAGTTGTTCCATGGAGCTATTTCCGGAGGGTATTGGACCAACTGAGGCTTTGCATCCATCCCAACGGATTGTGCTGCAGTATTATTCCTCATAGAAAAAGGGGGGACTGTGGAAGGTTTGTTTTCAAATGTGCGTTGGAACTTGATCGTCTCAATATTATCTCGAACGGGGTGCTCCGCGACCGAGCGAACCCTGACAGAGTACATAAAACCCAGGGAAAACCTCCTATACTCAAGGGACAATTCGTTTGCTTCCGCGTAAAGGCTAAGCACTGGGGAGGTATGAAATGCACCAATAGCCAGTCGCAGTCCTTGATGATGAATAGAATCTAACATCTTTAGAACTGATGCCCGAGCAGAGTTATAGACAATACAACCATAATCAAGCTGGGAGCGAATGACTGAGTGATAGATACGCAGCAGACACAGTCGGTCCGAGCCCCATGATGCATGTGACAAGACCTTAAGGATGTTTAGAGATTTAAGGCACTTGAGTTTTAATCTCTTAATGTGTGGAACGAAAGTCAACTTGGAATCGAACACAAGGCCCAAAAACTTGTGCTCATTTTTTACAACAATAGGAGAACCATACATGTTCAAAGACGGTTCCTGAAGAGCACCACGTCGACGAGAAAAGTTGACACAAGCTGTTTTTTCGGGAGAAAATTTAAACCCATTCGTATCGGCCCATCTGACCAAATTATTGACCGCAAGTTGAACGCGACGTTCACAAATTGAGAGATTACAGGATGAAACGGAGATCTGGAGATCATCAACATATAAGGAATATTGCACCGAAGGAGGAATTACACGGCCAATGGAATTAAGTTTGACGATAAAAAGAGTGACACTCAGTACACCCCCCTGAGGGACTCCATTCTCCTGTAAAAACTCCCTCGAGAGAGTTTTTCCCAGCCTCACGCGGAACGTACGGTGCTGCAGGTAACTCTGTATGGCACTCAACATTCGGCCACGGAAACCAAGATCGAATAAATCTTGCAGAATGCCGTAACGCCAGGCTGTGTCGTATGCTTTTTCCAAATCAAAGAAGATGGAGAGACACTGTTGTCTGTTGACAAACGCCTCACGTACGAAGGTCTCAAAGCGGACGAGATGATCGACAGTGGACCGTGCTAACCGAAAGCCACACTGGAACTTACCAAGGCAGCTGTTTCGTTCTAGAAAAAACATGAGTCTCTTGTTAATCATCCTTTCTAATGTCTTGGAAAGACAGCTAGTTAGAGCTATTGGTCTGTAGCTAGATGCACAAGAGGGATCTTTGCCGGGCTTAAGCACTGGTACAACCACAGCGGTCTTCCAGGAGGATGGAAAGTGGCCCTCGAGCCAAACTCTATTAAAAAGGTACAAAATTAGCTCCATAGTGGATGGATGAAGATGTTCGAGCATTTGATAATGAATACCATCTGGTCCAGGGGCAGTTTGTTTGGAACCAAGAAGTGCCATTTGAAGTTCGTATAATGTAAATAGAGTGTTGTAGGGTTCGTGCATGCCACCTGATGTGATAACAGCTTTTTTTTCTGCATTGATCTTGTATCGCTGGAACGTTAAGGTGTAATGTTCCGAACTGGAGACATACTCGAAGTGTTCACCGAGGATGTTGGCCTGTTCCTCAAGGCTTGCAGAACAAACTCCATTCCGACTCAAGAGTGGGACAGTGAATGCCCGGTAAGAGCCGTCAATTTTATGTACGCGATCCCAGACTTCCTTTGCAGATACAGTGCTGTTAATTGAAGAAGCGTACCCTCTAAAACTTTTTTTCTTAGCTTGCCTTCTAATCCACCTCGCCTGGGACCTTTTTCTCTTAAATTCAATAAGATTGTGTGTTGTAGGGTAGCGCCTAAATATACCCCACGCTCGATTTTGTTCTTTTTTGGCCAAACGGCAATCTTTGTTCCACCAGGGCTTTGGTCTCCTGGGCAGATGCGAGGACGTCATGGGGATGGAGAGAATGGCAGCTTGTAAAATGTGCTGAGTGATATGTTGAGTGGCTTTATTGATATCAAGATCGTCAAGTGATGTGCATGCAAAAAGAGATGATTCTTTAAAGGTAGGCCAGTTGGCATTTTCGAATTTCCAACGAGGACAGCGTGTTGGGACTGTCATGGGAAGATGGTTAAATTCTAAGATGATGGGAAAGTGGTCACTTCCATAAGGATTCGGTATGACCTTCCATGAAAGCAATGGGAATAATGATGGGTGACAAATAGATAGGTCAATGGAAGTGAAAGTGTGAGTTGCTGAGCTAAAATATGTAAATTCATTTGTGTTCAGCAGGCACAATCCCGCAGAAAGCAAAAAACGTTCAACAAGGGCCCCTCTAGAATCCCGTCTGTCACTACCCCACAGGGGATTGTGTGCATTAAAATCTCCTAAAAGTAAAAAAGGTGAAGGAAGTTGATTAACAAGGTCTTCTAGCTCCTCCATATGTAACTGATAATTGGGAGGTACATACAATGAACAGACTGTAATTATTCGATCTAACAAAATATGTGTAGCCACCGCCTCAAGTGAAGTCTGCAGGGCTACCTCGTTAGAAGGAATTGAACGTTGGACAACCACCGCAACACCTCCAGCTGCGTGAGCTGCATGTGTACGGTCCCTACGAAACACCTGGAAGTGTTTTAAAACATTGGTGTGGGTGGTTTTTAGGTGCGTTTCCTGTAAGCAACATGCAATGGGCCGGTGATCCCCTAAAAGATCGCTCACATCATCGTAGTTAGACAGGAGGCCTCTACAGTTCCACTGAAGGAAGAAAGACATTTATCTTCAATAAAGGAAACGCCTCAATAAGTGTTTTACGCAAAAATTGTGAAATGTAGTTTATGCGTCTTTTGGTGCCACAATCCGTGGGATGGTTTTCTTTTTTGCAGTGTCTTTAGGCCGTCCTCCAGCCTCGCAGGAGGCCGAGGAAACAGAGCCTGTTTGAGAGAGAGGAAGGTCCTCATCGGAGAGTGGGACGCTCACATCCATCTTCTCATCCAATGAGACCTTGGGTCCTTTGGGCGGTAGAGGTGAATCTGACCGCCCAGGCTTCGAAGAGCTGCCAGAGGCACGGGGAGGCAGCCCCCGACCCCGGCCAGAAGGGCCAGCTAGTGCCGGTGACGACACGTCTGGCTCCTTGGAGGGTGCAGCACCCTCCTTAGAGGGCACAATAAACTCATTGGAGCATGAAGGCAGTGGGTTGCCCACTGTCTTCGGACGTACGTAAAAGGACCCTTGTGGAGATGACAGGTCTTCCGGGGAAGTCTGCGTCTCCACGGATGCCATAGGCAGTGGGGGTCCCCTTCGCACTGCCTCGGCATATGAACCCCTTGCCTTGAAGGCAAGCTGTTCTCTAGCGTCTTGGTAGCTGAGATTGTGTTTGACCTTAAATGTAATTATCTCCTTTTCTTCCTTCCATTTCGGACATGTGCATGAAAATGCGGGGTGTGGTCCGCCACAGTTTATGCATTTATGGCTGTTTTCACATATGTCAGCGACGTGGTCAGTGGCACTACATTTCGCACAAGTTTCTCGGCCACGGCAGTTTCGGGAGCCATGCCCAAAACGCTGGCAACGAAAGCACCGTTGTGGGTTTGGAACGAAAGGACGAACTCTGCAGTTTAGATACCCTGCCTTCACGGTGGAAGGCAGAGAGTGGAGTTCAAAAGTCAGGACTAGGTGTCGGGTTGGTATCTCCTGTCCGTCTCGTCGTAGCGTGATTCGCCGCACGGCAACAACAGCACTCCGACGCAGCCCTTCAAGGATTTCTTCTTCAGTACACTGAAGGAGGTCATCCTCAGAGATGACGCCGCGGACAGTATTTAAAGTCCGGTGCGGGGTTACACAAACTTGGTGTTCACCTAAGCTGGTCAACTTCAGTAATGCTGTGCTTTGAGTTTTGTTTTCTACCTCAACGAGGAGGTCTCCAGCAAGTTTTTTTGCCTTGTAATTCTTTCCAATCGTCTGCTCTAGGACCTTAGAGACAAGGAAAGGTGACATCTTTGATAACGGTAGAGAGTCGTTCGCAGCATGAAGTACAAGAAATCGTGAAAAGGTGTCGGGTTCTTTGGCTTTTTCAAAAGTAGGGGGAGCGGGGCGAACCCTTTTGGGGGGTCGCTCTGCTCGGGGTTTAGAAGAGGGAGGAGCCATAAAAAGGCAAAGGGTGTTCAGAATCTGTGGCGCGCCGCCCACCACGGAGCCCAACGAGGGAATAGGTAACACCCCATAACAAATATGGCTTTGCTGGAAGCATTACTCTATTAGCGCTACCCAGAAACTATAACCAAGTGTGGATCTGGACGAGAGTATCTGTCACCACCCAAGGTTAGCCCTTGCCGCCAAAGAAGTTGAAAAGGAAAGAAGAGAAATGAGAAGAGTGAAAAGGAGGAGGAGATAAGGGTGAAAGAAGGGAGGGGATAGTAGAAGGAGTGGCGACTAGACTGAATCATCCTGGCCGGGCCTTACCAGGACTCCCGTCTATGGGAAGCAGGGGCCGAAGTGGTGTATTGCCTCGCCCGGGGGGCCCCGAAGGGTCCAAACCTACCCCGGGCTTGGCTCAACCACCAGGATGCCCTTTTCCCCAGACACGGGAAAGCCACGCACAGTCAGACGTGGGCGGGCGAACCCGCATGGCTCGGGGTCCGTGGAGACGCCACTCTCCAAACACCTGCTTTCACAGGTGCCCCCTGCGGGGAGGCGTTTAGGTGGGAGACTTCGCTTGCTGTTGCCGATAATAGGTTTCATCACAGTCGTGCATATGCCTGAGTTCTTGAATTCTAGGAATACGATCAGAGTTCTTCGATCTCCGTTGAACGTGAATATTGACTAAAGGGGTTTTTGTTTCTGTTTATTTGAGCAAAAGTCAGCTACAGGCACGATACTTGTCTGTAAAAGCCGGACCCCATCAAAAAATATGCGACGAACACGTGGCGAAACTCAATCCACTAACCAGCCTAGCCTTACTCCGTGAACAGCGCTTCGAACGCGAAGGCGGAGTACGAGTGTTCAAAGATTTTTGATAAAATGACATAAATCTTTTCCAAGGGGGGAGACAGATAGTCCGTCCCCATTTCTGAATTTATCTATTTTTTTATGCTAGCTAGTTTTGCATACGAACCATATCGGCCACATTTTGCTGGAGTGCTTTTCATTTGAAATCGAGACCACTCTTCTTACATAAGCGCTTAGACATTCGTCTCCTCATTATTTTCCTGAGCAAGTGACTCATTCAAAGGTCTGCTGAGTTTTTTCAACAGCGTCGGAGCGATACGAATGGCTCTCACTTCG
This sequence comes from Ixodes scapularis, assembly GCF_016920785.2. Lineage (NCBI taxonomy): Eukaryota > Metazoa > Arthropoda > Arachnida > Ixodida > Ixodidae > Ixodes > Ixodes scapularis. Next base: position 21,331,599 of record NW_024609839.1, read on the forward strand.
ATTGGAAGTGAGAGCCCGTCACACAGGACCACAAGCAAACCGCGATTGCGTTGTCATCACCGTCATCCTTCTGTTGCAAGCAGGCTACCAATGAAAAACAAGGTGCGCGGTCGAGGTCGAAGTCAAATTCGAAGTAAGTGTTTATACGACGTGCAAGTAGGGGTACCAACACGTGTCTTCCGCGCTTGCGAACGTTATCGTGACCCATTGAAAAGAAGTAAATACGAAGAATATCACAACAATCAGCGGGAAACATAAAGGGCGCGCACAGAACGCGCGAAGACGAGACAGAAAAGCGCGCGCCGTCATTGGTCAAAACGAGGTGTAAATAGCGGTACATCAGAGCGTCTGGGGGGTAAACAAACACACGAGGTGCGCAAAGAGCTGAGTAAGCCTGTTATTTTTAAAACATGGAAAACTATTGAACCGGGCTTGCCGCGTTCCTTTAAACTTTTTTTATGCACGTCGCTGGGCTGTTCTGGGGCACGTATCGTCGGTTCACTCAAAGAGCTTTTACTTTCCCACGCTCTTTAGAGCCTGGCATTGCACCTTTTTGTCAGATGAGCCGGCGATGACCAGTTTTTCTGACAGGCTGTGTTCCCCGTCTAGAAGTGTGGACGAGCTGTTCACCCGTCCTCCCATCCAGGGCCGTACCCAGAAAAAAATTTCGGGGGAGGGGGGGGGGGGGGGGGGGGGGGGTTTCGGGGACAACGGCGGCCATTTTGAAAGTGTCTATTGTCTTATTTTCGCCTATGAATCATGTGCATCGGTGGCATATAATGGAGAGTTACAGCAAACCGGGGAACCGGCCCCGGTTTGGTACCCGGTAGCCGACCGGCGCCACTGCGCGTGCGCAGAGGTAAAGATTAAAATCGGCTGGCTGCCAGTGCATGACCAGGGCCGTACCCAGAAAAAAATTTCGGGGGGGGGGGGGGGGGGTCAGAACCCCCCAACCCCCCCCCCCCCCCCTGGTTACGGCCCTGCTCCCATCTTGCATTTCCCACCAGACCTTGTTTCAAAATGACCCTTCTTTTGTAACAAAAACAAAATTAAGAACCTGCCTCTATTCATCTCAAAGACTATGTTTGATGTTCGCTGAAGGCGTCCTCACTGGCTCTGTCTGCTTGAAGAAATCACCGGTTATCAAGGGGAGCTGAGGGAGCGAAGACGACCTCTGTTTCCCTTCCTTTCGAGGTTAGTTAGCTTGCTTCTCCTTGCTAACGTCGTCTTTAATTTCACTAGAAAAACGATAAACGGTAGGGAGTTCTTTTAGACGGTTTTTGTGCTCAGTAACGATACCCAATAACGATACTATGCATGCACAAAAACGACAGAGGAGTATCGGGTATCCTTACAGGAATTATTGGAACAACACACAAAACTCCCTAGTTTCTTAGACGTGTAAAGGAAGTATAAGCACTTACTTAATTCGTCCCCAACACGCTCGTTTGTGATTAGTGCTTTTGTGTTTCAAGCTTGGGGTAAGCTTTTGTGTTTCAAGCTTGAGGCAACCTGTAGGTACAAAGTTTGATCTTGCCAAGTGTAGGGAAAAGTTCGCTGTTCGGCTTTTTCCTTACGTCCTTTGTCGACTCGTTGTGACCTGTTTTTTTTTGTTACGGGTTACGTGTGGAGTCTGTCGGTTTTGGTTTTTGTATTGAGGAGCATCTCTGTTACGCCCGACGCGCCACCACCGCGCCGTGACGTAACAGAGATGAGTTCATGTACAGGCGAATATGTCGCCGAAATTATGTTCTGGCTATACACGAACCAACGAACTCATCTCTGTTACGTCACGGCGCGATGGTCGCGCGTCGGGCGCACTTCCGGTCTGGGGCTGAAGGCGGAAGTCCCTATGTGAGACGTGTATTCTAGGGTTGTATTAAAAAAAAACCTGACAAAAACTTGCCTTCTCGTCAAAACGCCGCAACTGGGGCTGCACCAAAAGAGTCGAGAAAGGTTTGAAGATCAGTTTTCATGTGCTCGGTTCGTCCGAGAACGTGGATATGTGCTGTGAAAATGGAAAACCAGTCGCCGTCGGACCACGATTGCTTGGGCGGGAAGCAGTTTGGGTTAAATTCACGGATACTTGTTGTCATCAGATTTATTTGTTTTGTTCCGTCATGAAAGCGGGAATACCGCCAAGTTGTTGGGACCGCCTGCATGCGGACGTTCAGTGTGTCTTCAAGATCGAACGGCCGCCTGATCGCTCGAACTGTCGTCTGCTCTTTCAAACGCTTCTGCTCGTCGTCTGCTCTTTCAGACGACACCGGCCCGTGGACCAAATGTTGGCCCGGTACTTGCGATTAGAAGTGACTGCAGGCCTCAAAATACTTAAGTTTGAAAATTGGTAAGCAGGCTCGATGTAAACAGTGGATACAAGGAGATGGTGATCGTTGTTACCAGTGACCATCAACGACTTGTTATGCCTCATTCACTTGGTCCGATTCTGCTTGCGATTTTCAGTATCGATGTTGAACATCTCAGCTACGGTTCACGCTGTTGTAACCCGAGCGACGTCATGACTGAAAATTGCGACCGAAATTTCATCATGCGAATCAGGCTTTAGCGTACCCTCTGCGGCGTCCACGCAAAATGAATCGCCGCATGTCACATTATTCACGCGAAGTTTTGTGGTATAGCGAGCCTCAGTAATTTCGCTGAGGCTGCTCAAGTAGTCAGGCATTGCCCAGGAAGACGTAGAATCAACAATTCCAACGCAGAAACCTGCGTTGGAGTCACACCACCGCCGACAACAACGCAATTCAATGGTTTGTTTATCGGCGACGCGGCGAGCTTCTTGCCCACACCCCATCGCGCATGCGCGGCGCCGGTGGCGTCGGCTAGGAGCGCTCCAGTTTGTTTGTAAACATGAGTTGGTGTATAAAATATAGTGGAAAAATGATGTGAAATGAGGTGCCACCGAGCACCACGTTTCACATGCTCACGTCACGTCATGTGAGTATAACGTTAGGAAATTCATTTTTAAGTCTAGATACTTTAGACCTTGTCATTCGCAGTTTTCTCCGTTGGTAGCAGCCGCCTGCATTACTGGTGTTCTCGCGGAAAGTGGCGCACTAGCTCCCAATCAATTGCACAGCGCGTGCCATCCTGACTGAAAGCAATGTCAAGGGGTGAAACTAGAAGACCCTGTCCTCTAATAAAACGCTTCGTAGAGATTCCCGCTTCAAGAACTTGCGTCCCATCAAGTTTCCGAGTCTATTATATTCGCGAACACCGCCCCGTCGGACTTTAGCAAATGATTGACTCTTTGTCCAACAGATGTTTAGTCGAACTGTGGTAAAGTTTGAAGGTAGGCCAGTCGGTGCTGACACGTGTGACGTCACTGCTCCTCGCGCATACGCAGCACGGCTCGCCAGAAGCCACGCGAAACTGCTCAACCTCGGCCAGTGTAGACTACGCTACGAAATAAGCTCCTAAAAACACGCTCCGATTCTATTCAAACATGAACTCCGAAAACACAGTACGCTACCTATAATACGAGTCTATGCGCAGCCAAACCCCGGCGTAAAACAACGAGCGCGAGGAGCGCGTGAGTCGCGCGCCTCGCCTCGGTTCAAAGCTGAGAAAAGTGGAGTCGAGCGCCATCATTAGTTATTTCGACTGCATTTCGCTCAAAGTAGGTTGAGCGACACGAACACGCCCGGAAGTAAACATATTGCTTTGAGGTGAATGATCCAATGAGTGGTTTAATTAATGATGAGGTGTACTCTGACCAACGGGTTCGAATAAAACTCAGATTTCATTGCTTCGGCAAGCTGCAAACCTCTTAAAGAGGCGACCTCTTCAAGAGGTTTTTCAGGCGAGGCACTTACTTTTTTTATTTATTTGTTTAGCTGACATACCCTCAGGGCCATCAGCATTACAGAGGTGAGCGGGAGTTAGAAGAGAACAGAACAAAGCTGTACACTTTGGAGCTCAGTCTGAGCTGTATAGATTATTTACGGCAATTTTTAAACATATAGTAAGTGGCAATTGTGGCAACAGATGTGGGAAGGTAGTTCCAGTCCACTGAAATTTTTGGGAATGGATGACTCTTGTTTTGGAATGTCTACTTTATATATATATATATATGATGAAATCCGTGACAAAATATTAGACGGGTGATTCAGCGGTCGGCTGTGAAGTACTGCGTTATTATGGTATCTCTTATGAAAGTGACATGAACGCGCTATTTTACGACGTAAAGTGAGGTAGGCAACGATAGGCTGGTTGCCATGGATCATAATTATTAAGATAAAATACACAGAACAATTTTGTACTGATCGAACGACGGTTTAGCGAGAAAAACCTGGCCCACGACGTTTCATCGCATGCCACTTTAGCGAATGGCGGCGGTCATTTGACCGAATAGATAAAATGAAGGCCGCCGCTGTCCTGTTTTCGAGCTTGCCGAACCTTTGGCGATGGACGCTCGAACTTGATTTCATATTATTTTCCCCAAACTATAGCGAAGCACCCCTTGCTATCGTTCTGAACAGACCGCCTGGCGCGGTCTGTTTGGATGCCCATGCAGTTTGCCGCCCCTACAAATGCCTAAACGTCGACTCGCGTATGTGATCTCTATTCGCTAAACTCTAACGCGCTAAAGCGTCTTCGTTCATATAATATGGACTCTTATTAATGTTTGTAAGATGTTTCACAAAAATCGTGCAGGCAGGTTCGTGTCTGTCTCTCCTTTTTGCCCCCTCGGCGAGCGGTCGTTGGCAAAAATATAAGCGCCTTCTTTTTTTTTTCGTAGAAAAAACCGTGCACAACAAAAAGTTAAAAAAAAAAAAAAAAAAAAAAGACAGGCCAGAAGGTTTTGAGGTGGGGTCCCCTCCACAGTCACAACGCCGACAACCAGGCGAAGTCTAGGGAGCCTTCATGTGCGCTTTGCTAGAGTGATGCCGCCCTTTGTAATACCGCTCGCCCACAAACCAGCAGCCATTTTGGTTCTGGGCATCCGTGGGGCTAATAACTCTCCCGGAAACAAGCACCTTATCTCACAAGTTCGGAGCAGGGAAGTCAAAAAGCCGCTCGCTCTCCACAGCATGCGCGCTCGATGAAGAAAGCGCGAAACAAAACGAAAATAAAAGAAACGGGACAACAAAACTAAAACCAGAGGGAACAAGCTAAACAAAGAAAATGACAAGTGCAGGGTGCGTCGCCAGGCCCAGCCCAATACCCCCCCACACACACACACACACACCCACCCACACCCACCCACCCACCCACCCACCCACCCACCCACCCACCCACCCACCCACCCACCCACCCACCCACCCACCCACCCACCCACCCACCCACACACACACACACACACACACACACACACACACACACACACACACACACACACACACACACACACACACACACACACACACACACACACACACACACACACACACACACACACACACACACACACACACACACACACACACACACACACACACACACACACACACACACACACACATCTGGAGCCGTCAGCGCCGCTGCGAAAGAACTTCGAGGATGGCTGAGAGCCGGAGGCAGTGGCGGTGGCCGCGGCTGCAGGGGCCGACGCCGCTTTCCGTGACCTCGAGGCTCGGTGACTCGGTGAATGGCTGTGACTCGGTGAATGACTGTGACTCGGTGAAGGGCCGTGAAGTCGAACCGGTCGAACGACTTCATGAACGGGATCAGTTCACGGACGTGAGGGGAACGACTTGCTGAACTCGATGAGCTCGTGATGGGACGGTGAGCGACTTTGTGAATTCAGAGCTGGCGGTGATGGGATGGGGAATGCTTCATGAACTCTATAGGATTCGTGATGTGACGGTGAAGTACTTCGTGAACTTGACGGATTCGTGAAGTGACGGTGAATGACTTTGTGAGTTCAGAGATTGAGGTGACGTGATGGGGATGAGTTTGTTGTCCGGTTGAACTCCGTGATGTGAATGGCCGTGACTTTTGGACGTCGGTGTACTTTGTGATGTGAAGGGCCGTGAATATTAGACATCGGTGTACTCTGTGATGTGAAGGGCTGTGACGTTTGGACGTCGGTGTACTTTGTGATGTGAAAGGCGGTGACTTTTAGACGTCGGTGTACTCTGTGATGTGAAAGGCTGTGACTTTTGGACGTCGATGTACTTTGTGATGTGAAGGGCTGTGACTTTTGGATGTTGCTGTAATTAGTGATGTGATTGTGAGTGAGTGGGTTCGGAAATGCCGACCTATGCTCACCATGCACCTAGTACACAAGGTGCAGGCGCCCCCTGCGGGGCTCGGGGTCCGTGGAGACGCCACTCTCCAAACACCTGCTTTCACAGGTGCCCCCTGCGGGGTCTGGCATAGTGGGATGGGGATATTATTAAGGTGTTCGATATGTGTGATATGCTTAAATTTCAAAGCAGTGTCTCTTCGAGACACGGCCTTTAGCATTTGGATGCTTTCATTCCCGAGCGCCGTCCCCTTTAATCATCAGACACTGCTTTTGGGATGCAAAAGGTGCATGCGGGGTATTCGGAAAACTTTTCAAATTGGAGAGAAATGCCCATACTTTGTTTCACCTTACGATTGACCACAGCGGTCGCTACAAGCCATCAGATACAATACAATGTCATGCGAGCGTCGCACGACCTTCAGAAATGGTGTAGCGATGTGCGGGACACGTAGTCACCTGTATGTAGTAAAAACACAAAATATAGTGCTAGGAACACCCGACAATACATCAGTCTGACTTGCATGTCTTTGTTGTTTAGTGAAGTGTGCTCTCCAGGCACTAAGAGGAAAGAATAAGTGTGACATTTCTCACACAGAGGCAGCAATTTCAGTGATGCAAGTGTTCACACCATGTTGAACACCTGCCTGTTGTTTTGATCCCTACAGTGCTGCCTCCATGCCCCACTGGTGGTATCGGCATTATAGTGCTCCAATTTGGGAGGCTCCCTGCAGCTTTAAACAGACATTTATATATTTCATAAAATATGCAGAAAGCTTTAGTTTCTTCAATACATTTGCACGGATCATATGGATGAGGCAGACTGCGCACTCGATGAAGGGCATGACATGTAAGTATACTAGTCTATAAAGTGCCTCAGTAATTTCTATTTGTGTTCCTCATCAATGGTAGTCACTCTCACTAACTAAAATCTAAAAGCATGGCACCATATTGCTTGAAGGTGACAAATGATATCAACAACCACAAACAGCATGAACACAACCTTCAACTGGTTGGCCTATGCCTAGTTTGCAAAGTTTCTGCTAGAGGCTGCCGCCAAAAATTCTGAGACCAATGAGCCTTCTGTGCTCACTAGATTCTGAAGTTGTGCAAGTTAAATTGCAACTTGTACATGCAGAATTTTTCTTGAATTTTCCATTTGGGAGGCAGTTTATTTGTGATATGCATAACCATTTAACGAGTATGTTACTACAACATTATCATGATTAGATACACAAAAATGTTTTTTGTACGTGCAGGCAATCCAGCAAAGATCCACCATTCTGCCCGGAGAAGTGGGACATGGACGAGTCGGATGATGAGTGAGTCAGTTATTTTTTTTGTCCTAACTGGAATCAAGGCAGTGATGTGGTGCACAGGCTAGAGGTGGTACATTAAAAATGAATTGCAGATTTGATTATTGAGCAGAACGTTGGATAAAAATATGTATCATAGCTTAAAAGGACACTGACCGGGTATTTATCCTAGCCAAGGTTTTTATTTGTACATGAAATATGAGAGCTCACCTACCCAGAACACAATTTGCAACTAGAAATTCATTTTCTGCCCGAAAACCATTGATCGAGGACCGGCCGGTTTGAGTCGCGCTCACTCTCTTATTCGCAATTATGCGCCTTTGTCTATGGTTTAGACAACGGCGCATGGGTCATCGAAGGCACGCAATCAATATTAAAACTAGAAAAAGAAGCATGATAACCATTTTTTGTGACTTCTAAATTTTTTTAAATATGTTGATTGAAAAAAAAAAAAATAGTTGCACAGCCACATGACTTACGGCAACTCTCTCCTCTCTATATTTCTTCTTGCTCCCCAGTCCAGTTGCGGTCTTGAGCAGTTGCGTTTTCTGACCTTATTAAAAATATATGTGGCGCTGTAGCAAAATATTGATTGGGTAGACTTGTGACACCACAGTAAGTCGCCTGGCAAAAAATATAAAAAAAATGTTTTTGGGGAGTGTCAGTGTCCCTCTAATGTTGGTTATCATTTGGAGACCTTTGTGGCAATGTTTCCATGTTGTTGCTCACAATCATAACATAGGAGTTGGCCCACACAGCACACCATTCAGCGCAAGTTGTGAATGTGGAAGCATGCCGGCTGCGACGTCCTCTTGCCACCTGAGACGCTTTGAATTGCGATCTGCTTGTGCCTCACACTTTCAAAAGGCTTTTTTCTGTCTCCCAGCACGTAGCACAACTGCTCTTTCTGCCCGCCGCGTATTCGGAGACTTGACAACGGTGGTGGATTTCGCTGCCTGCCTCCTCGCTTGTTGTGCTGCGTTATTCCGCTCTCTTAGTTTGTCTGCGATGTACTTGCGTGGACGGGCAGGTTTCACTACTGCCGAGGTTGCCGCCGCTGACGATGTAGATGCTTGAGGCGCCGCCATGGTCGTCTGCGTCGAGAGGAGCAGATGCAGCCGAGCGCGCACCACCGTGTTCCTTTTACCGGGACGCTGCCGGCACGGGACCCGCAGCACCATGGGGTGGCGTTCCTTGAGACTATGACGCGTGCAGCCAATGGGAGCCTTGTTCCTTGAAACTATGACGTGCGCCAGCCAATGGGAGCCTATCCATCAAATCGCTGCTTCGCTTCGCTCCATTGGAACAAGGGAATTTAGGTGCCATTTGGCGTGCGGCTTCCAAAGCTGATAATGCCGGTTCGTTCCATGGGACCTCCAGTTAATGCTTTCACATTAATAACTGGAAGCATCTGGCATGACACCAAGTAGGATGTAAGCTTCACAGCATTCTGAATGTGGTATTTAAGAATTTAAATGTTGTTAATAAATTTATTAAATTGTAAATAAGTTCGCTTACCTTGGTGATTAGAAGCAGAATTGAATTGTATTGTCACCTTAATCTTCTGTATTCTTTCTGAGTAAAAATACAGCAAAAGATGTCTTTTTAGTTAAAAGCTCTTCAATGTGTTGAAAAGTCACAGTTAATACATCATATCTGCTTTATTTAATCAAGTTCTGACTCAAAATAGTCAAAGCATGCACGTAATCTCAACATGCAACTAAGAACCCCTTAGATATTGTACATATCTTTACCAGGTTTTGTTTGCATCTTATTCTAGGACCAATCCACCACGTCGGCCACCGAAGCCGGAGCAGACCTACGAGGCAAAATTCCTTGTCTTCGGTTCGTGCCTGAGGGGGCTGCTGGACAGGTGCCTGATCTGTGGTGCACCAGAATGCAAAGGGAAGCTGGACTTTTGTAGGCACAATGGTTCGGGCCGAAGTGACATGTCCCCTCTCATACTCCCGGACCTGGCGCAGCCAGCCTGTTCTGAACAGGAAGCCAATGGGGAACATTTCAGTGTGTTCTGCAATCCTGTTGCAGAACACACTGAAGCCCGACCAAGGTGTTGCGACTGCTTTCTTTTATGGGCATGCAGTAGTTGCAGAAGACGCAGTACTTCGCATTCCAGCGCTGCTACCTGCTGCCTGCAGTCACTGAGGTCTGGCAATTTTTAATTTTTGCAATAGCAGCTGGGGTTTGACCTGTACATTCTCATTTATCGTAGGTCTGGCAGTTCGAGCAAGCAACGCTCCTCAATGGTCTTCGAGGAAAGCGGTTGTGTCTTGCTGGAGACGGGAGGGCCGATACGCCAGGCCACTCCGCGGACTTCGGCACATACACGTTGCTGGAGACGTCCACCAACCGTGTCCTGCACACTGAGCTTGTGAAATAAGGCATTACGCTATAAGTACTGCTACATCGTTTTGTGGACTTGGCATGTTGTGACCAACTTAGAAAACTAACTGGAATGTTTTAGGGTTGAAGTCGCAGAGGAACTACAGCTGAGAACGATGATTTACCCGACAAAGAACTAAGAATTGATTTGGAAAACTTGAGGGCTCTTCAGGACACAGTGACATATCAGTGCAAATAAGGTGCACGACCACTGTCAGATTGTCTCTTACATTTGCCCATTTTGTGGCAGTGAGATCAAAGTTGATCTCTTGCATGTTGAAAATATTTTGCAGTCGACAGAGGTTTCCTCAAGCAACAGGATGGAGACGGAGGGGATGAAGCGGTCTCTAAACTACCTGCGTGCCCAAGACATGTCGGTCGACACACTGGTAACCGACCGGCACTCCGAGGGCAAAGCTGCCCTGAGGAGGAACCACCCCGACAACAGACATCAGTTCGATGTGTGGCATGTTGCCAAAGGTACTATATGCCTGTTCTGCAGTCATTGTCGGCTGCTGACAGAAGGCTGGTGATGCTGTCTGTAATTCCTGGCTTAGAGATGCTGCTCTTTTTTCTTTTTTTGATTCTAAGCTTCGTCATTCATGGCTCTCCCAAGAACTTACTTATTGATTCATAATTCAACAATCCAAAGTCACTGACTTTGTATTATAGTGGAAAGAATAGCCCTCATTCATCAGTCCGATTCTCTGAGCAACCGTGATTGCTTCATAGCCATAGGCTCAATTGACACGCCTGATTAGTGGTGCCTGTTGCCAGAAAAGGTTGCAAAATTCTGCAAGGGGAATTTTTGTTGCTGTCTACACTGACTGAGATACATTGTACCGTAAGATACCGTGAAAGCGCCCACTTCAAGCATCCACTCTTAACATGTTTCAAACTTGGGAATTCTGCAAATTATATGTTATGCACCCAATTTCACCAAACTAATGCCCATGTCTAGATTGATTCAGTTTTCAGTGAAAATTGAGTGGGTGCTGTTCCTGTATTTTCCGGTAACTCCTACGTCTGTATGCACAATGCAATATGAAATTTTCGTTTTCTGTTTATGGTTATAGTGGCCAGACTTTGCACTAGTTCTTAGGTTTAGTAGATAATTTCATTAAAAAATAAGCTAATTAAAAAGTGGTACCTCATTCTTTGATATGGTGGTTTCGGAGGGCCGAGTGTGTGATTGTAAGAAATATTGGCACATGTTCACTACAATCATAATTTAAATACAAAGGTAGATGGTGTTTTGGAGACGACATTAATTACATAACAGTCTTTTGATAGTTTGGGTCTGGAAACTTCATCAGTATCCCCTCTAGGAATTTTTCTCTGACCCATCAATGGATGTAGGTGCCCCAGCTGTGCACACATAAACTACTGTGGGAGCTTCTTCGCCCCAGCAACTGTAGCAGTAGGCAATGTGCAGCTATGATTATGTGGGTTTGAGACATCAGGCGTAGCAAAAATGGAAAACAGCAGAACATTTCAGTAATGTTGGTGACTGGCAACAGAAAATTCATCTGTTCACTAATAAGTCTAGACATTGATGTCTGGAAAACCTTTTCCAGTTGCCACCAGTTTCACTAAGTTTTTCTGTCTTACACATCAATACCTTCCAACCTGTGAGGAGCCGCCAGAATGTGATTGCTGTGAAAAGACCTTGTCTGTTTTGCATGTTCCTTTCTTTGCCATGGTCTTGTACAGCAACAGTGGTCCTATTTTCCATAGTTTTTAAAGTACTACATTCTATTCCACTTCGTCCTCTCCCGAGAGAATCAGTCTCTTGTATCATTTGAACATCTTGTAGTTTTTCTTGAAGATATAGGCATTTTACAGAAACTACAGCTAAGGTGCTGCATTTTTTAAGTTCAATTTTGAGCGAAATCTGAGTGTTCTTCAGAGTACTCTTTACCTTAAAAGGTAACTCTGGTCGAAAACGAATCAAAATAAATGACTTGGTATCGCTTAATTTTAGTGGCGCGAAATATAATCACAGCCGAAATATTGCGCCAAAGTGAAGTTGCATACTCCACTAAAACCAATTTTAAAGATGAGACCAGCTGCTCTTTACTGGGCGGCAAGCAGGTTAGCTTTTAGTCATGGAACAATGGTGCAGCACCCTTGTGATGTCACGTCACAGTGGAGCTGCAGTTGATTCTGCATGTCGTACTGCGTGCCGCAGGACCATGGTGATGTTGAGGTGTGGCTGTACGTCTGATGATTAGTGTTGCCATCCCTCTGGCAGATAGTTTCATTTTTTTGTAGACTCCCGAAACCAAACTTTGAGCTGTGATATTTACAAAACTACACACAGTACCTTGTAATTCAGGGACACTGCCTTAGCTAAAAACAGTCGTAATCCCGAATTAAAAAAGATTGACCTGAGCTGCCCTTTAAATTCAGATATTCAAAGATTTTGTTTGTTGCCTGCAAAAATTAAGAGTTTTTCGGTTTATAAATTATTTGGCAGAGGTAGGGGACTGCAGTCAGTAGATTCATTTGAATAAAAATTGTATAGACAGCAGAATAAGAGCTGAGCCGTCTATGATGATAATAAATATTTTTGGAAATAAATGCATGCACATATTTAAATCCTCTCACTTGTCTCAAGCCAATGTATCTGCAGCAGTATGTGCCCATTAGAGTTCCAGTACTCAGTGATGGGAAGGGCAAATATTTCATTATTTGCACTAATTTGCATGCAGAAAAACTTGGAAGCAATAAACGCAATGATTCTTGAAAAGGGTGGATCGTTGACCGAGTGGGCTAGCGAGCGCCAAATCTGACCACGTGGAGTGGAAGCTCGCGCTGCAGAACTCAGGTATCCTGGGTTCAATCCCCACCCCTGCTCGTTTTGATCCGAATAAGCATCGTACCGGCATGTGGTCGTGCATCACTAATGCGTGTTGCACGTTAAAGACCCCAAACTAGCGGTTGTACTGCACTGGCTAAATTGCTAATCAACAGTTGAGACACCAGATGCCCATCGGGGCTGACTAACTCCTGGTATACACATAACACAATTACTTTACTTTAGTCTTGAGAAGGACACATTCCTTAGCTTAATCTTTTGTCTGGTCACCGCATGCTGTTACTGAGAAAGCCTACCTGAATTTCCCACCCCTGTCAACATGGATGGGACAAAAGAATGTGCAAATAGGTGCATAAAGACTGCCTGCAGCAAATGGAGGCCACTAGAAGACATTTGCATGTCTAGGAAAGATACTTGTCCAACTGTAAGACCAGATGCTGAGTGGCTGGACAGGCCAGACATGTTTGACTTTTGTCGTAAGAAGGATACCCCGTTTTTGTGCTAAGCGTTCAATATCTCGCAATTCAAGCAAAAAAATAAATACCATTAAAATTTTTACAACTGGAAGCCCCCACAATCTGAGTTTTCGGGTGTATCCGAATCCTCAATATTTTTACCTCCCTCTGTTTTTCTGTTGTATGTTTCTACAGCCTAAAGGAAATAGCCTCAACGTGCGACTTGTCTGTCAGTTGTAGATGAGCAATTTGGCCAGTACAGTACAACCGCTAGTCTGGGGTCTTTAATGTGCACCATGCAGTAGTGATGCATGGCCGCACGCCGGTACGATGCTCATCCAGATCGAAACGGGCAGGGGTCGAAATTGAACCCAAGATACCTGGGTTCAATCCCGACCCCGATCGGTGGCTGAGTGGGCGCTAGCCCATTCAGCCACTGATCGGATCTATTAGAAAATCTGATTTATCATAAAATGCGGAACTCTAGCTGTATTCCTGTTTACTGTCATAGTGCACTCTTACTTACGCTCTTTAATGTATTTAGTTTGGCAGAGTATGGCCATTACTGATCTTGCACCAAAACACTTGCAACCAACAACAGCAACATCAATAAACCATAGCATGTTTTTGGTGCTTGAGTTCTTCCCAGACAAAGCTCTCTGAGAGCATAGCAAAAGTTTCAAAACCAGAGCCATCCAACAACTGTGGTTTTGCCATTGTGCACTCGATAACATGTTCTTATCAGTTAAATACACTGGTTTTTAGGTGTCAACAAGATTGTCGCTGTGGCCCGAGCAACGAAGCACAGTGTGCTTCTGAAGTGGATCAAAACCATCATCCGGCACCTCCACTGGTGTGCTCACACGACTGATGGGGATGGCAAGCTCGTCCTGGCCAAGTGGGTGTCCTTGATCAGGCACATGATCAATGTCCACGAGCACCCTGATCCACTACACCCAGCCTGTGAACACGGCAAGATCTCTGATCATCTTTGGCTCGAGGAAGGCAAGTTTTACCCAGTTTGTTTGGAGAGTCCTTGAAGTACTTTGTAAAGCATATCTTGGGCATATCGGAGTCTATGCTTCATACGATGGAAGCTAAATAACGCTACTAGAGCCGCAGAGTTAACTGCTTACAAAACAATGATACATCCTATTTTGGAGTAGGCGAATGTGGTATGGAGTCCTAATAAGAAGATCGGCAAATTAGAAAAAATTCAAAGGTTAGCTTTGCTGCTGCTATCTGCAATAGACCATATGCGAAATGTAGAGTGTCATCAGTAACATGCCGAGAACCACATCCGCCATCTTGGTAGCGGCGAGAAAACGAAACCAGTGACCCGACCGGCAAAGACGCCATGTAAACAAGCGACCGCGCTTCAAGCGAGAGATGCGATGCCAACTCGTTGCTGCGTTGTGCTGCGGATGCAGCGATAAACCTTTGATTTGTGCATACCACAAACATGAACAGGGTTCCCAATTTTTTTCTTATTTTTATTTGTTACTTGAGACGCAGCTTTTGACAAAAACAATCGGTGACAACGCGAAGAAACATGTGCATGTTATCGCGCGGGGTGAAGCTGTTGACAACTATAACTGGGCCCTAATCTTTTCACGAACTTGTACCAAATTTCTTTTTGAACCTTTTTTTTTTCACGTTGTAGTGTCGGTTTGCGTTTTTCTTGGTGCGCAAGCAGCTCAATGTATGCGGACGAGACCAAGGCTGTTAAGCAAGGCAAAAGGATGACAGTTTCAATACTTTATGCCACTCATCATAATTGAAGATGTGTATGGTTAACAGTGAACAACAAAAGCTAAAAGCACCACAGAGCCCTCATTTTAATGTCGCATACTTAACAAAAAAAAATTAATTACTTTAGAAAGCCAGAAAACAATTTCATTGCTTTGCAGCGATTTCTATACATTTGATCTGGCGTCGGCACACGAGGTTTGTAAAACACCTCTAAAATTAAACAGCTAGGAGAGTTTGTTGATGTAATATTCTTGAATATTTAAAAACTGGTCATGTAGAAAAGAAAACACAACAGACACGGACAATGTATCTGTTTGCTCAACACTCACAGAGACGGAATTCTGCTGTCTTTTTGGTTGAACGCCATGTTCAATTACATCGAATGTGGTGTTCAACTTAGGTTCATCGCAGTGGCTATAACTTCGATGTTGGCGGTCGCGAAAACTTGCATTGCGGACGTCGAATGAAGCCACATGGGTGGTGCCACCTTCATTTCACAATCTTTTTTTTTCTTCTTTTTTCTGACCCGAGGGGGGGGGGGGGGGTGTTGTAGTTGAGGTAAAATTATTGTTTAGTGCAAAGTAGCTCGGTCAGTAGTTTTGAGAAAGTTAGAGCAGTTATTCTGCCACGGTTGAACAAATCTTGATTAATAGCGCAACATCCGTCAACTGCACGTGCTTGAGGTCAATGCTATCTGAAACCAATTTGAGCTCTTTGCAACTCCTGAAAAATATTGTTTAGGGCACAGTTTTCTTAAAAAAACAAAGCTTTACAAAAAAAAAACCTTCGCCAATAACCATTAAAAAACAAAGCTAACCTTGAATTGCATGTATTGGCGTGGAGCAGACTACCTGGAAACAGAACAACTTCATTGGTATTTGCATTGAAAAAAAAACTTAGAAGTGCTCTCAGAGATGAAAGGCATGACAGCCTAGTGCTTTGCCCACGTTGGGTGACCGGAAGTCAGAAAACAATGAAGTTTCTGAATCACACCTAGTGGCCAAGCGTCCATGCCTTGGAAACGCTGAGAAACCGAAACTGAAGATACTTGATGCTACCAAGATGGCCGCATACACAGTGTTGCCAGACCACCAAGCAGTTTCACATATGATCTATTGCCGGTCATGTTGACTGAATCACTTCAATCACGCTGATACGGTGGCCCGAGCTTCGATGTATAGCATCTGCTTGCGATTTGCAAGTAATTTGGCAGTCATCCTAATTACTGGTATTCTGGCGGCAGCAGCGACGAGCAACAGCAACAAACGATAATCTGTTCTGTACGTCATTCCAGTTATCTGCTAAACGCCTGGCCGTGTACAAGCGGAAGCTGCAGCGTGGGATCGGCTGTGACGTGTTACTACAAGCAACGGACCATCGTGATTTCATCCAACGAAGAGAAGCGTGCAGCCCCGCCCATGGTACCAGACCCAAGCGACCTCTGAGCAAGAAATCCTGCCATAAAAGCCGTCACCAACGTGAGCCGCAGCATTCTGGCGGCAGCAGCGACGAGCAACAGCAACAAACGATAATCTGTTCTGTACGTCATTCCAGGTTGGTTTATTTCACTATCATTCCTAAGGCAATATATCCTTGTCGCTGCTGCTGCCTGTTGTGCCTGCTATTTGGTCTATGCACGCTATCAAAGATGACCGATACGTTGTGTTTGAAATGCCAAGAGGAAATCCTCGATGATGAGCAGTCAATTACGTGTAGTGAATGCGGTTCCACGTATCATTGCGGTAGTTGTGCGGGAATCTCTGAAGTAACACTAAAAAGAAAGGGCGAAACCTATCGTAGCACGTGGAAATGCCCCACTTGTCGAACCTCAAAACTTAAGAAAGGCGCGACCAATAAACCGAAATCGGATGTTGACGTATCGACCATGTTAGTTTCCATGAACAACAAATTAGATGAACTCTTAGATCTCAAAGAAACTGTAGGAGGCATCGAAGCATCCATTAGCATGATGTCGGCAAAATATGATGAAATATTAGAAAGTGTCAAAGAACAGAGGGAAGAAATTAAACGACTAAAAAGTAAAGTGGCGGAACTCGAGGCAAAAGACAATGGTGAGGAGGTGAAGCGGCTCAGGAATGAACTTCATGACCTCGAATGGAGAAACCGAAAGCTCAACCTTGAATTTCACGGTATCACAAAGACGAAAGACGAGGATCTAATGAGCAAAATAAATGAAATAGCTCCCAGCCTAGAACTGCCCGAGTTAGCTGAAGCCGAAGTAACAGCCATTCACCGTCTGCCCTCAAAGCCAGATAAAATCCCTGGCATTATTGTCCGCTTTGCTTCGCAAACAAGGGACGCATGGTTGAGCAGGAGGGGAAAGTTACGAAACACTGGAAACAAATACTTCATTAATGAAAATCTGACGAAGCAAAATCGTGAACTACTAGCCAAGGCAAAAGAATGGACGAAGGGAAAAGGCTTCATGTACGTATGGCATAGGAATGGAAAAGTCTTTATCAGGCGCAAAGATGGTGATGACGCCTATGTGATTAGAAGCGAAGATGATCTGAAAGCGATCCATTCGTAGCTCGAGGTCTTTATCGCCTAGATACTAGGGCCTTCGCAATTCATGAAAGAATCACTATACGTACTTCCCGCTGATTTTTCACAATATCTTGAACGCAGTTTTGAGTCGTCACTGAAAGTTTTTCATTTAAATGCAAGGTCTGCTAGAAATAAAGTAACAGATCTCGAGTGTCTTTTTAGCCAGTTTTCAATTAAATTCAATATAATTATGTTTACCGAGACATGGTATACTGAGGAAGAAGATGTTTTTAGGCTGCCATCTTATAACCACTACTGTTTAAATCGTGTTTCTAATTGTGGCGGAGGTGTATGTTTGTTGATTGAAGAAAGCATCAAAACCGAATTATTATCTACTTTTTGTACTGTGACAAAGGATTATGAAGTGTTATCTTTGGTGGCAGAAAATATGCTTATATCTGTGGTTTACCGTCCACCGGATGGCAATATTAATACTTTTCTTGCATATTTTGAGGGGCTTTTGGGATTCGGTAGTGATAATAACTTGAAGGTAATCATTGGAGGAGATTTAAATATTAATATGCAACTTGATACTACGCCTAGAACTGAATTTGAAATATTACTTACAACGTATGGATATGCTAACATAATAACTCTACCAACAACAATTACAGTGCACACGGAAGCTCTTATTGACCTTTTTATTACTAACATTGATCATGTATGTCTGAAAGCTGGTATACTTACCACCCATATAAGCGATCACCTACCTATATTCCTATGCGTAAATGATAGTCTTTCTCACAAAAAAAATGCAGAGTCATTTAGGCACTTTCAGTATATCACCCCTTATAATCTGGACATGTTTCGTAATGATATTGAAAATGCTGACTGGAACAATGTTTTTGCTGCAACAGATCCTGATGTAGCCTACGACATGTTCCTAGAGAGTTTTAAACGCCTCTATATAAAAAATTTTCCTTACAAGAAAACGAAAAAATCACGTAGAATTCGGAAACCATGGATTACCCCAAGTCTTTTATCGAAAATTAATGAAAAAAATAAGTTATTCCAAAGATTTAACAAACCAAGAAATCAAGATGATTTGACAAAGTTTAAAGCTTATCGCAACCAGTTAACGAAGGAACTAAGAACCGCTAGGGAACGGTATTATCACAATAGTTTTAGATCTTCAGCTGGACGTATTGATGTTATTTGGAAAAAAGTAAACTCAATTAGAAAAAATAATCAGAACCATGACAACATAGATAGATTGCATATTAACGGCGAAGAAGTTAAAGGTACTGCTTTAGCTAATGTATTTAATGATTACTTTGTAAATCTAGTTTCTCTAGCTCACGACAATAAGGCTTGCGAGTATATTAAATATAGAAACTTAAATTCCATATTCTTAAATCCCGTTAGCGATTCCGAGGTCTTTAATGTATTTATGAACTTAAATAATACATGCAGTAGAGATGCAGATGATATTCAAATTAGACCCGTAAAATATGTATTAGACTTAGTCGTGCATTGTTTAACTCATATATTTAACTTGTGTTTATCTGCCGGTATATTTCCAAAACGTATGCAGATTGCCAAAGTTTCTGTACTGCATAAGAAAGGTGATAAGAATGACATTAATAACTATAGACCTGTTTCAATACTTCCGGTTTTTTCAAAAGGGCTTGAAAAACTTATTCATGTCAGATTGTCAAATTTTTTCGAAAAGTATGAGCTCATTACAAGGTCGCAGTTTGGATTCCAAAAACATTGTTCTACGGAACTTGCCTTACTTGAAGAAAAAGAATTTATCTTACGCAACTTAGAGGACAAGAAACTTGTTTTAGGGGTTTATATTGATTTTACTAAAGCTTTCGATTATTTAAACCACGAATTGTTATTACGAAAACTCGAATTTTATGGTGTTCGGAGGCAAGCCTTGCATCTACTACGGTCCTATCTCGAAAATCGGAAACAATATGTGTGTTGCGGTAACTTTTGTTCTAATATAAAACAAATTTCCTCAGGGGTACCACAGGGAAGTATTTTAGGTCCATTTCTTTTTAATATCTATGTAAATGATATAGTAAATATTGACCAGTCTATTAAAATTGTAATGTATGCAGATGATACAACACTTCTCTATGCTTCTGATAATGCAGAAGAGCTCGTGTCAAAAATTAATTTAGTATTAGATAAAATATCATCATGGACCAACAGGAACGCTCTAAAAATAAATACTAGCAAAACTAAAGCTGTTATATTTCGGACAAAACATAAAGTTATTCCATCAATATGTAGGATAACCTTAAACTCAGTAGACATCGAATTGGTAGAGAATTTTAAAACACTTGGTGTAGTATTTTCTCATAATATGACCTGGGACCATCATATTGCGTATCTAAATAAAAAGCTATCTAAGGTTGTAGGGCTGATATGCAGGCACCGGTATATACTTCCAACATCGATTAAACTCTTGTTATATAAATCGTTATTCTATTCTCATTTGAATTACTGTTTAGTCTGGAGCACCACTACAATAACAAACTTGGAGAAAGTACACTTAATTCAAAAAAGAATACTAAGAACTATTGCAAACGCACCCTATTTGTCGCATACAGAAAACTTATTCAAAATTTATAATATACTTAGTATCAAAAATATGTATAGCTATAGACTATCCACAAGCCTTAAAAAAGAATTGCAACATAACACCTCTTCCTTGGTAACATTGTCAAATTTACAAAAACATGTTTTAACGTATCAAACTCGTAACCCCGATTATTGGCAAATACCAACGTGTCGATTGAATGTTGGCAAAGAAATGTTAGCCTACCGAGTCCCAAGACTTCTCAATTCACTAATTTTACACAATATTGATATAGATAAATTGAGTTTAAATGCATTACGTTCTGTCATGTATACCTTTGATGTAGTCTACTGATATTTGGTTTTGTATATCTTCGATGTTGTATCTCTCTGTTCTCGGTAAGTTGTTAATAATTCCCTTCATGTCCATGTACTTGTATTTATTATGTAAACGTAGATTTTGTACATTGATATGCTTTAAAGATTAACTAGGTAATTGATATCCGTTAAATGTGCTTATTCTTTGATTGAATGCCTTTGTATATTATTTTGTTCCCTCTGACTGCTGCTGAATGTAACTGGGGCCGAGAGCTTGTCAAGCCGTCTATCGCGGCTTTTATTCTCGGCCCCATCATTACCTGTAATGGGAAATGAAAAATAAAGCTTATTATTATTATTATTATTATTGATCTCGTGAGATGGTTGTCCTGGTGAAAGCCTAACCAGCCACTCATTGAACCAGCTGAAATGGGGGAAGGTACTCACCCAATAACAAGAGTGATGATAGCTGCTGCTGGGAAATACAGCAGTGCTTTTCCAGAAAAATGTTCTGCGACTTGCACAGCCCCGGAAAAAGATTAAATGATTACTGAATGAGCCATCCACTAGCTGACAGTTTTTGGCAGTTATCCATGGTCAGGTGAGTGAGGGAGTGGAGATGTGCAGATACTAAAGCCAGTAAAATTGCAGTAATCAGCCTCAACAAGTGGCCTCCCCTGCTCAGCCTGTCCCATTGTACTGAGTCATGGAGCTGTTGGTTCGGTTTAGGTTGGGCAGGGCTCCATTGAAATAAGGCACAGTTCATGCATTCAGCAGAAAGTCATGCCCAATTAATATGACTGTTTATCTCTGTTTATGTAAATGCTTAAAATATAAACAGAGCTTTTGGTGACGAACTGGGTAAATACACACATTTTTTGTCTCGTTATTGTGGATAAGTCACTTTATAAACAGCGTTTTTGGAGAAAACAAGCTGTTCATATGAACAAGGCGTGATTGCAACTGGTTTAAGGACCACCGTCCAATACTTTTAATTCATATTACTTAAGGAACACTTTACTTACTGTAGTTCCTACTTTATATGAAGTGCATTAGCTGTAAGTTACTTTGTATTCTATATGAAATATCTCTTCCCTAACACGAGTACCAATGTTGAAATAATTGGTTTTACTTTACTACTTTTTTGATGGCTTCCATAACAAAGTTCTGCTTTGAAAGTGCCCAGGCACTGAGACATTCAAGAAGCTGGAAGCTATACTGATGGCACCCCACCTCCTGAGGGACATCCCATTCCTGTCGCCAAAGGACCAGACGTTTAGACTAGAGTCTTTTCGTGCAGTCTTGATCCACTTTGCCCCAAAGTCGAGCAAGTTCCTCTACGAGGGAATGCTAGCACGGTAAGAAAAATAGAACTAGACAATGTAACTGCAAGTGCAAAATATTTATGTCATTATTTTGAAAACAGCCATTTAGATATGTTCACATTTTAACTGCAGCACCTACATTGCGGCCCTGCACTTCAACCATAATGCGGACAGGGACGTCTTGATCGACGAAGATGGAAACCCAAGGTTCCATCAGAAGTGCTCCAAGGCGGACAGGCGATGGACTGTTGTGCCTGCCAAAGAAGCGGTCACATATGGTGAGGATCAGAGTTTTAAGTCTTTTATAATATTCATAAAGTTGTGATCATGAGTGCAAGTATTCAATACAAAAGTTGTGTTCTAAGCAATGAAAAGAGGTTATACTAAAACATTTCAGCTGCTACTTTAGATAGGAGAAAATCAATGCATAGAAAATAGCAATGTACAGCTCATAATGGTTTTTCACACTACTTTTGTTTCGCAGACTATGTGCAGAAGCTGATTGACGCTATGCTGGGGTGCTTGGTTCGGTGGCCCACCTACGCCATTGCCGAGAAGGCTGCTTACCGGCAGTCCCATGACACTCTCAGCAGCAAGTGTGGCGTGAAACCACAGCTGGAGGACGCCCATCGCAACGCATAGATCACGCTTCTAAACTTGAGAAACCTGCACAATTCTGTATGTGTGCGTACTACCTTAATCGCAGTCAGCAGGAACACCGGTGTGCATGGCATGGAGTATTTTCCGATCGCTCTAACGGCCGAACAAGCAACTGCAGCGCGTCTTTGTCGCTGCAGTTGCGCGCTGGGCCATTGCATGCTCTGGTAGTACAAGATGCCACCATACTTTTTCTGTGATTAACGTAGTGCATGCAGAACTGATTGCTTTTTTGTTCTGGTTGAGACATTTATCATTTTTGGACCAAACGGTGCAGCCCTGGACCACCAGTTCAGTGGGTAGTTTACAGTTTGTCAGGGCTCAATGGATTGTTTAAGTATGTAATTGTTACCTTTTCTTCTCATTGTGCACTCATTCTGCAGCAAACTTGATACCGATGAAAAGGCCTTCTTCGTGTTGTCCCTGTTTTAATTGTTTTATTCTTTCTTCATCCATGACTTAAACCAACACGCTCTTCTCCCAAGCACCTCATTTCTGCCTTTTATTTGTTCCAGGTGGTTGGACAGTGGTCAATCTGTCTTACTTTTGGAGATGCCGTGAAGTTTTTCGAGAGTGAAACAGGTTGTTTGCTAGTTACTCCATCCGTAGGCTGCAGCTAAGTGGTCATTTTGTTCAGCCATATTTTTCACTGTAGGGGCTGGGCATCCGACGGTGGATTGTAGGTGGGCACAAGCAGGGAGCTTGCCGTGGTCATTCTATCTGTAGTGCTTGAAGCCTTCCTTAGTTGGCTATGCTGTGGTGTCTGGGTTGTTTGAAGAACCTAGGCCACCCCTTGCAAAGCCTCATATAGCGCAGTTTGTACAGTGACTTGCATCAGCGCTTGAAAGTCAAACACTCTGGGTGTCCTTCCGTGGTGAATAGTGTGGCGGTTTGTTGTGTCTGCACCCTAAGGTGCCCACTTCGAGTTGCCGTGGCCACTGGATTTGTCGCATAACTCTAAATCGCTCTCCTCATCATTGCTGTTTGAGCGATCCTGCTGCAGCGTGTCTGTTCCCTCGTCGTTGGGTCGTCTCCTTCTATCTTAGGTTCCTCGTGGCATACATGTCAAAACTGCCATTGAAGTCATTGGGTGAATCATGAAGAGAGCATTTGCAGAGTGGTATGTTTTCTATGTCAATCTGAACAGTTAATAAAGCTTGGACTTGGGTTTGGGCTAGTTGGTTGTACATTGATAGACGTGCTGCGCTGCGAAGTTCTACAGAACAAACGCGTGACTAAAAAATTGAAAATGAAAAGGATGAGTTTACATTGAGATGAGGAGAAACACAACGAACACAAATGGGCGCAGACTAACAACTGTTTATTCTTTTCTTTTTCCTCCTTTTCAATGCATGAGTTTCCCAATGCGTGAGTTTGAAAAGGAGCGAACGCTATGAAATAATGATAAATGTCTTCATGAAGATGTGTGGACTTTCAATTTTTGTGGTGTTTTTCCCGTTTTCTGATAAACGTTCGGTTTTTGTGGTGTGAGAGGGGACCTTGAAGCTGGTGCTGGTGTCCGCCTCGTTATGTTATGTATTGTCTCAGCAGTTCAATTTCCTTTTTGTTCAGAGCAATGGAAGGATCACTGACACACTTGCCGTGCTTCCCTGATGCAATGTGGAAGGCTTCTATGATTTCTCGTTTGTTTCTATTTTTTTATCTGTCCATTACTGATGTGTTTTCGAATAGCGGTTCGCAGCTGCATCTCGCGCAATGCGCTGCTAAGTTGCCAGGTGCTTGCAGTTGCCCGCATGAATATTTATGTTCTCTGAGTCTGTCATTTAAGCACCTCCCCGTCTGCCCGATGTATGAGTTTCCGCACGTCAATGGTATCTTGTAGACGACCCCTTCTACGCATTCGACGAACTTGTTTTTGTGCTTTACCCGACACGACGATTGACCCGATGTGTCGCCTTCCTCTTCGTTAACCTTTTTGCACAGTCCTTTAAGCTTGAATGGGGCGGATAGGGCTACTTTGACCTCGTGCGTTTCGGCGATCTTTTTCAGTTGGTGCGAAAATTTATGAATGTATGGCATCACTACCAGAGGTTTTTTGACCTGATCCTTTTCCTTGGTTTTGTGATTGCCTCTGAGTGTTGCTATGCATTTTTCTGCCACAGATACTAGCAGGGACTCTGGGTAGTCGCTTGCTTGTAGTCGGGTGATTTGCCTTTGTAGGCCTTCTGACATTCTGTGGTGGCAAGATTTCTTTATGGCCTCATACGCACCCAGAGGCGACGCTCCTCTTCACCAATTTGGTGTGCCCCGAGTCGCACGGTAGTATGCCTTTTGCCCCTCTTGTCTTGTACATCCAGCATGTATGCTTTTCTCCAAATGCCATTTCGATGTCTAAGAATTGCAGCCTGCTTCTTTCCGGTGGTTCAAATGTGAATTCTAGGCCTCTGTGCACTTGCTTGAAGCTCTGCTTGACCTTTTCGCACACGTGGTCTGTCATTTTGTTCATAGGGAAACATGGAAACATGAAAAAAAAACATTTTCAATTTTTTAGTCACGCGTTTGTTCTGTAGAACTTCGCAGCGCAGCACGTCTATCAATCTGAACAGGATTTCCATCAGCATTTCCGGTCTCGTCTATGAAAGTTCCTTCTGTAGTCAACCAGTTGCCAACTTTCCTTTCGTACGTTGGCATTTTCTCCCAGCATATCTGACAGCTAGTATTGAATCTCTTCAAAAGAAAGCTTCTGGATTCATAGCTCGTGACTCCTCACATTACCAGTGTAACCAACCTGAAACATTGGTTTAACCTGTTACCTCTTTGCACTAGAAGGTGTTTTGCATGCCTACCATAGATCATAATTTATTGTTATGTTCAAGAATTCATAGTTAGTTTAATTACCCAAGAGCATAAATAAGAGACTGCGAACTAGGCCCACCGTCCGTTCAGTTCAAAGCCCCTTGCCGGAGTGTTTCCGTGTGTCGCACGCTTGCACAAGTTCTGATGCTCATCGCTGTTTGTGCGGTTCCTGACGATGGTAACTTTTCTACTGCAACATATCAATCCTTTCACCCAGGAGGAAGTCCTTACACTGGTCAGGGGGATGTCTGACCATTGGCGTTCAGTTGTTTGGAACCTGGGCGACTGGGATGCTGCACATGACGCAGTTTCAGGAATTTTTTTTTTTTTTTTAATATTGTTAGCTTGTAGGGGCTGTTACAGGAGTGTAACAGATATACAAAATAGAACACTAAGTAGTACATATGAAGGCACATTTTTGAACACTAAAACTCACGAAAGACAAAAGTACACTATTTTGGTAAATCACACTGAATACACAACAAAAACATTTTTACGTATAATATCTTCTCAGTGCTAAAACTTACAAGAGCATACGCTGCTGAGCGCACAAAAAACAACATCGAACAAAGGCTGATAAAAAAACAACAACAAGAACACATGAGCAGATAATAAATGGAGTCACGGAAGTCCCAATCCATTTAAGTATCAAAAACATATAATCGAAATTATCCAGTGCCAGAGGGAAAGGTTCGTTAGTATTGATTATACAATTCAGAAATGCATGTTTCAAAAGAAGCTAGGGTATCACTTAGTGCTATTTCTTCGGGGAGGTTATTCCACTCTGATATAGTTCTTGGAAAGAAGGAATACTTATAGGTATCATTATTTGGTTTCTCTAAATTCATTTGACATGGATGAGTATTTCTTAGATGCCTAGATACACGGGGCGTTATATAGTTACTTGTATTAAGGTTAAACATTTGATTTCTCAACAGGAATAGGAATTTTAAACGAGCTATTTTCCGGCGATCAGAAAGGAGGGGAAGACTTAACTGTTTAAGCATTTCATTTACTGATTCGGTTCTTCGATACTTCAACAGTACAAACCTAGCAGACATTCTTTGCACCCTTTCTAATTTGCTTATTTAAAACTTCTGAAAGGATCCGAGATAACAGAAGCGTATTCTAAAGTTGGCCGTATTAACGTTTTGTATGCATTTAATTTCGTTTCAGGTGGAGCGTACTTAAGGTTGCGCTTAAGGAACCAGAGCTTTTTTTTTGGCTGCGGAGCAGATGTTGTCAATATGTGCGTTCCAGCTTGCTTAGACCAGACGATATTGTAACGCCCAGATATTTAAATTGAGAAACTATAGTCAAAGGTTGGTTATCAAACTTGTACACAAATGGAAGAATGTTTTTCTTTTTGTTAGTTATCACAGAAAAGACTGTCTTGTAACGATTAATTTTCATTCTCCATTGCTTACACCATTCTTGTACTTGCTGTAAAGAGTAATTTAACTGTACCTGATCATGGTGACAAGAAACATTTGTATACAACAAGCAGTCATCTGCGAACAACCGAACAGCAACATTAGGCCCTACTTTTTCCGTAATGTTGTTTATATAACACAAAAATAATACGGGCCCCAATACCTGGGGAACGCTGGGGAACCCCTGGGGAACCCCGGAGGGTACACTTACAATAGCTGAATTCTTTTTGCTTACTTGCACATACTGTATTCGATTTGTGAGGTAGGCTTTAATCCACAAAACAATGTTTTCATTTACCCCCAGGTTTTGTAATTTATGAATAAGTTCAAAATGAGGCACCCGATCAAAGGCCTTTGATAGATCCAAACATATCGCATCAATTTGCCCTCTATTATTAACAGCGTTGGCAAAGTTGTGTACAGTTTCAGCAAGCTGTGTTACAGTCGAGAGTGACTTTCGAAGCCCATGTTGGTTAGAAAAAAATATGTTTGAATCTTCAAGAAACCTATACAGCTCCTTAGACACAATATGCTCAAGTATCTTACAACAAGCACATGTCAGCGATATTGGCCTATAATTTTTAACTGAATGCTTATCTCCCGATTTGTGCACTGGTACGACTCTCGCTGTCAGCCAGTTGATGGCGCTCTAAGCTTTTACTGAAAATAACAAATAGGTACTTGGACACCCACTCCGCCTAATGCTTTAAGAATGCGTTGGGAATTTCGTCTGGTCCCGGTGATTTTTTTGTGTCGATCTCTAGTAGTAAAGCAAAAATACCCTGCTCAGAGGTAATCAGATCTGGCATAGCCGAGAGCCGCGCGCTTCTTATCTCTTCAACGCTTTTATGTGTGTTTTCACTATCTACAAAAACAGATTGAAAAAAATTATTAAACACGTTTGCCATTCTGGTGGGATCAGTAATGATACGGTCATTATCGGTGACATATTCCACACCCACCCGTGACGGCGCGAGATGACGCCAAAATTTTTGTGATGTCCTCATAAATTGAAGCATGGATTCTGAAAAATACTTTTCCTTTGCGTCCTTTAGTTTACATTTCAGGGTACGCGATAGTTCTTGAATAAGTGTAGTATTACGAGTTTTTTTCTTGCGGCTGCGGGCTATCTTACGTTTGAGTTTAATTATTTCTCGGGTAACCCACGGGTTTTGTCTAGCCACGCGCTTAACCCTGTTTGGAACGAATCTATCCCGACAGAAGAAAACTACGCTTTTAAATTGATTCCATAGTTCATTTAAGTCTTCCACACCCTCTAGAGAAGAAAGTTGTAATTCTAAATGGTCGAAAATACTGACGTCATCGGCTCTGTTAAAGTTATACACTTGCGTGGTTAAGCACTTTGCGGTTCTGCACATTGTTGCGACTTTGCAGGATAGCAATACCACTTTGTGATTTTCCTACCTTGCGGAAAATGGTTTCTTTGGTCGGTCTTTAAGAACTCGTTCACCGCCCGCTAACCCAACATGGGTGGAACGACGCATTAGATATCTATCAATGGTTCAAACTTGACATGCAAGGAGAATAAACACTTACTTACATGAGGCTTGGTCTGTGCTTATCACAATTATTGCAATGCAACATTATCAATGATTGCAACTCCATCTAGCCCCTCATACGTAGTGATATGTGATGCGGCAGAAAGAGGTTCCTTGTTCTTTGTTTGGGGTAGCACAAAGGTTACAAATATACATCACTTGCATGTTCTCCAGAAGAGAATAATTCGAATTCTGTGCAATGTGGAGTTCAATGCTCACACATTAAAACTTTTCAAAAACCTTCACACAGTTCCATAGTTCCAATTACAGAGCATTATAATTATAAACTTCTAACATACCAAACGTCTGTGAGGCAAAATCAACTTGTTTTTCCATCAATTGCCAATATGAAGCGGAGAGTGCCTGCACATGCAGGCCGTTGTGTTGACACATGGTCAACGCCTCGCTTGAGAACAGGCTACGGCCTCCAGATGTTGCAGTACTCGTTGCCTAATGTTAAAAACGAAACACATAGACTGGGCACGGATTTGATGAGTTTGAGCAGAAAGGATATTCATTTACTGTTTCTCTAGTGTTATTTGTGCCTATTCTTGATGGGACCTCCAACCTGCAAGAAATGTTTGTGATGTATGCCAATTCTTTTTTTTATATGTTGTGTGTTTTGATCCTATGTGAACCTTGTTCTACGGGTCACTAGTATGTAAAATAGTTTCTCTCGTTGCTGGTGGGGACGAGAAACTCTGTCAAGCGACAACAGTCTGCTTTTTTTTTTCTTCTTTCCCCTCTCCCCTGGAGAGAAACAATAAAGTTGAAGTTGAAGATATCATCAGCCTCGTATGTTAGCGGTATAGAACAATTAACATAATATGTGCACATCCCCATACCAAAATTGCTTTAACACTTATTTCAGTTATACGACTAATTTCACATATTCTGAAGGTTTTCACCAGGAACCTGTCCATTCAGTGCAATTTAATTCCCTAGAAAACACCAGAGGAACTGCACTACGATCGAGTCTGGTGGGATCAGCTGGCCCTTCTACTGGGAAATACACCGCATCCTGGGGTCGCTGCCTGTAAACGACAGCAGTCTGGTGGAGGAGAGCAAATGCTCAGACAGAGCCACACCTGCAGTTTCGGAGATATCCATCTTTCAGATTTTAATCGTGGCTGTTTCTGGTGTACATGCTTTGTACATGTTGTGTCCTAATAGGGAGTGGAGCCTCTGTGCATTTCTTGATGAACCACACCACTGTGGCAGCCCTAGTTGGTGGGTGCACTGTTTACACCAACTCTTCTACGTCGCACTGCAGCAGTGGTTTGCTTCATGTGTACTTCTGGTATGGTATGTGGACAAAACATGCCGCTTGAGCCAGGCATTACTAATACATTGTTTTTTGATGGGTTTACTCAGCTATGTATACAGGACGTAAAGTGATGGATACAGTCTGTGATGAACCAGCCCCAAAGCCCGCTATAAAGAGAAGTCCGAGCTCAGCCTTCGCTTCGTCGTCTTCTAACCTGCACACGTAACACATTCTTGGTTAAAAAGGCATATTTATTTACAAATATAAAAAGAGATTTTCCACCACTGCTCAAGGCATCAGTAGAAGGTAGATTGTCATGTGTGCCTTGGAGCTTGCAGCTTTGAGACACACATGGCGTCAATAAAAAGGTAGGTTGTTGTGTGTGCTCGGAGATTGCAGCAGCTTCATCATTCTCTTAGGGGAAAACTGCTTCTAAAGCTTTTTTATATAACTTCTGATTTAATTCAAATCAAATTTATATAGCTTATTTCCCATTACAACCTGACTACCCATATGTACTTGGTTTTGATCTAACCTATTTAGTTTTCTTAATATTTAAATTTCATTTGCTACGATTATGGGAAGGATTAAGACAAACTGAAATACTAATATATAAAAATAAACATATACAAGTGAACTAAACAGTATGCAGAATCCAATAAGGCATATATGCGAGCTCTAGGATGCTTTATAAACTTTTTATGACACTTTTGAACTTTCCAGTTTCAAGATGATTTATTGCACGATGCCTAAAAGGCACCTAAAAAAAGCCTGATACCCTATTTAATATATTTGTACCCTTATTGTACATATCACACATACACCTACCAGAGAAAGAAAAAATTATGAAGATTAGACATGTGCAAGTGGAGATATGGCTTCCATAAAATATTAAGGGGTGTAAATAGTTCACTCGAAAATAACATAAAAAACATCCAGACTCATTTTACTTTGTTTCCAGGACAATATTTCAAGATGAGAGAGATTTATTTTTTAAAAAATCCTTCAGGACAAGATGATAAGTACCTGCCAATCTTCAAAAAACACAATTTCAAAAATGTGTTTTTTTAGCATATTTTTGCTTCAAAGAGCAGTGTCTCCCCTTAGCTGACTAATGATACATACCAGCCTCTCCCTTCTAGGTTGTGCTCGGCACGTATCTTTCAAATCTGCTGCGTACATGCTTGGCGTACATGTTTGTTATGAAATGAGGTGTTTCTTTTATGTTCTCAGCTTTTCTGTTCTCTTTTTGGCAGTTCACTGACATGTCTATCAGGTAGCCCCTGAAACACTTGCTTGGGGATTAGGAGAATAGCTTTAATAGCTCTCGACATTGAGTAGCAATGCGCCGCTCCGCGCATTGCTGCTTAAGAACTCTGTGTGGAACTGGGGCAACACTCAACAGTCTGCCTGCTGCAGGTTAAAGCACCTGCTCTGCTCGGATTTCTGAGTTGCGCGGTGTAACGCCACCTACAAGACTGTCATCTCAACCGATGCCAGCTCCTTCGGGCTTAGGGCTGTGCTCCTGCAAGAGCAACCTTCGGGTGAACGTTGGATTGTCGCTTTTGCTTCTTGGTGCGCTTACGCCTACAGTACCGCGCTACAACCAAACGGAGAAAGAGTCCCTTGCTGTGACCTGGGCTGTGCTCAGATTATCAATACCTGCGTGGGCTCAACTTGATTTCGAGGCTCCAGCGGAACCGGAGACACTCGGTGCTGTTCTCTTCATCTGCCACTTGAAGAAAGCCAGACTCCCCACCGGCTCGCTGGGACCTTGACCCCACCGAGAGCCGGCAGGCCGTCGACCAGCGGCGCAGTCTCCTCGACCTTGACCTGAAGCAGCCTTACTAGTGGAGTCGTCAACTGCAGGGCGCTCATCGCAAAAGGGAGTCGCAAGGACTCATTGTGGCCGCGCTGTCAAGCCGCCGCGATGGCTCAATTTGTGACCTTGTTTTTGGTCTAGTAACTCTCCAGGAGGGGAGATGCAGGGGTCGCCAACCAGGTGTTACTGGGTTTAGCTTCCGATTCCCGAGATGGTGCAAGCTGCGCATCGCCTATGTATATAAGGAAAAATTCGAGAATAAAAGTTGGTTGGTTCCGAGAGAGTCACCGGTGCCGTCGGTTTTCTAGCGCCCGATACCGTCCAATTTACGCGACGCCAAACAAGCCAGAGGTTATTCATGCAGCTGCATCCCAACAACCGTGTCACGTGGATGTCGGCCATCTCGGGGGTCTCTCTGTCGATGATGGTGGCAAAGCTGTGAAGAATTTCTGGAAGCCTTTGCAGACCAGAGGAATGCAAAGACCGTGACTGTACCTCGTGTATATACCAGTGCGCTACTTGCAAAGAAATGGAGCTTTAGTCGGTGAGACTCTTTAAGACCTTGGCAACAAATGCACCTCAAAGGGATTTGTATCGCTGTACCAGCTTATCGCTTCCACTGCTTTCCTGACGTCATTGACATCACGGCTTAACAAACTATTGTTTTCTGCATGGCGCATGCCTTAGTTGAGAGTGACTCTACCGAGAGGTGACGGCTTCTCAAAGTGATTTTACTGCTCTTTAACTACCACACTTTATTTTGTATGATTATTCAGGTATATGCTTTTGTGTGCATTTGTTTCTGTGCAACAGCGTCAGAATTCAACTGTGATCTCGCCGGAAACCCTGGCACAAAGAAGTGCTCTGACTGAAAACCGAAACCTAGGAACTCATCAAAATCTAGCTTTTTGTTCGTGAGACCTTAGAGGGATGGTGAATTGAAATTTAGATTTCTGAAAAACAATGCTGGAGATGTACGCGGGATGCAACAATCCCTACAACACCACTAGTAAGGCGATATCTCAAATGGACGGCCGTATTTTTGGAAAAAGAAGTCGAGATTGAACCAGGCTGATGAGGCATGTAACGTCAAGATACCTAGTTTCCTCCTCTTTTCGCTTCGCTCCCTCAAGGCCGTGAGGCGGAGAAGACGCGAGGCCGTTCCCTCTCCTTCTCAAAGAAACATGACGTCAACATTCCTGCCAAATACGTCTTCTTTTTTTTAAATATGGTCATCCGTTCGAGATATTGCTGTAAGAGTTATGTTTTGGTGTTTGTAGCATACCGTTGCACGCTTTTGCCGAGTGTTTTGGGGAATCCAGATTTCGGTTCAGCATCCCCTTAAAACCCTGTATGTGCCTTATATATTTCTAAAATGAATTAAGTGGTTTCCAATGATGCTGATAAAGTTTCTTGTTAAAAGCATACCATTCAATTTACTAATCTAAAAATAATATACTAATAAAAACTAATTTTAAAAAAATTTAAAAATTTAAAATGAAGGTAAATAATGAAATAATTACACCGGAAAAAAATTCTCTGTAATGGCCTCTTTAGCAGAAATCAAGATGACATTAACCTTGCGCTGCACGCTTTTCAGCTACTATTTGGCTCCCGTATCGAGGAACACCTTGCACGGTGGATGCGGGCAATACTTGGCCACTTGCAATTTCATGTTTTTTTATATGCAAAGCTCATCTTGTAATATTTTTCACAGCTCCCTTCGGAGACATAAGGTGAGAACCACGACGCGGCGTCCACTGGGAGCGTGCTGAGGACAAGAGTACAGATGCCAGCACCAGTGCTGTTTTCTATTCTGCCACAGCTTCCTGAAGTAGCGGGAGCAGCAGTGGGAGCTCTGAAGCGACAGACTAGACCCAGCCGAGAGGGTCAAAGAGAAAGAAGTCCCAGCACTGCTGCGTTGCAAGTAATAATCGACCGCCAGGCACAACTGCCAGCAAGTTACGAAGCTGCTCGTTACAGGGAGTTTCAGCTCAGGGAGCAGGAGCTTGCTGTACAGCCAGAAGCACTCAAGACCCAGCAAGACGCTGTAAAAGCTCAGAGAGAGGTGGCAAAGTCGCAGCAAGACCTCGCAGGTGCCATGATGGCATTTCTCAATAAAGCATCCAAGTAAATGGTCAGTCTGCGCAGGCTCATTTCAGTCATCTAATGTGAAGTACTGGATTAGTAATCCAAGCAATTTCCCCCCTCCCCTTCTGTCTGAATGAAACTGATACCACCGCCTGTGCTCCATTAGGTAGAAGCCTCCAGCATTAGCCATGCGGCGCCACGATTCCTTGCATAACAGCACGTCACCCACGACATTATTGTGAAAGCATCAGTATTGCGAAAGCATCAGGTTTCACCATTGTTTGCTGAATGCCAGCTAAGGACATCTCTCTGCATTTTGTTGCACTACTGGGGCAATTCCTAAATTGCTGCAGTGTAGCGCAGCTTTTATTGTGAAGCTGGAAAACGATCAAAAAGGCCTCTATATACTTATTATATTCTGTAGGTGAAGGAAACTGTTGACTATAAAAGAAGCTCTAGCTCGGCATTTAATGCTAGGCTTGATGCTCCATTTCACCCTTGTGACGGACTGCAACAGACACCAGCCACCGGATTCAATCCAATGCCATGCAAGTGTCTTGAGAGAGCGCAAGAGCTTGGTCAGCACTCAATTGGTTGGTGTCACTCATAGCGACTGTTGTAGTTCATCGGAACGTGAAACGAAGTCTAGCACCATTTGTCCAGATATCTCTAAAGAAAAATTTCACGGATGACCCTCTCCCAAGATAACGACTAGTTTCAACATATAAAGTATTTTAGAGCTACGATTTTATAGCTGTTTAACTCATTTGGCACACTTCACATTATGTATGCAGCATCTGTCGAGGAGATGGGAGCTGCAGGGAAGATGCTACCAGGGATATATCAAGCATGTGGTAAGGTTTTTAGGGCTGAAATTCCTCCCCAAGTGGGTGCTTCTCTTCCCTTCTGGCTTTACCACGAGTAGCCACAACACTAACAACTTTGCAGAAGCATCCCTTCGGATTCTCAAGGACATCATGCTCCACAGACCCAAGGCCTACAACGTCGTCGCCCAGATACTCCACTGCTTCAGTGTGAGAGGACTACTTCCAGAGAAGATTTCTCTCACATGCGCACAATTGCAGGCCAGCCCACCAGCTGCAGTATGACCACCTACTGAGATGGATGCCTGCCTCTGCTGCTGAATCTATCATTCCACTAGACAGCAACATGTGCCAAGTCCCCAGCGGGCAAGAGAACAGCAGGGTGTAAGACATCTGCTTCGACATTGGAACATGTACCTGTGCAGCTGGACAGCAGGGTGCCTTCAGCAAACATCAGGCCCTGGTTTACCACCACTATGGGAGCCCATTTCCCAATGCTCCAGTGCTTACACCCCGTGACCGGCACCAACTGGGACTGCTTGCCTTGGGAAAAAAATGCCTGGCAGAGTCCTTTTTTAAAGACTTCCAGGGGTCATCCATCAGTGCCACCATGGGCCCATCCACCAGTGCCACCATGGACGAAGGTGTTGCACAACCATAGGAGCCAAACGGCAGCCCTCCTCTGAACTTCGAGTCAACAGGCTGCAACCGACGCTCGCATCGGAGTAATTTGTTTAGATGAGGCATCCAGGTCCCAAAGTTGCAAAACATTTCTAGAAAAATATTGTTTACAAAATTTGCACATTTGAACTCTTGTAATATCTTGAGATATAGCCTACCTAAAAATCAAAAGCAAATTGGGTGAAAATAATGAATGGCCCAAGTTGCCTTATGCAATAAAAAAGGAAGTTGAAAAAAATGCTAGTTGTAGTTTTGCAACCTGCGAAACTTGCGATTGCAGAGAGGGGCAATAAACCAAAGATGACTGTCCTTCCCAGTCAGCACTTTTCGCTTATCTCCCGTCGTGGCCAAGGAACATTTCTGTCAAGGTCACCAGTGCCCAGGGCAGTGTAATTACTAAAATGGGCTATCTTTCAGTGTTTTTTTTAAAAAAGCAGAAAATCATGTTAAAAATAGGGGTGGGTTATTTTTTGACAATCATCTCTTGGGATATTACAATATGTTCTTCAGCTGTAAGGGGGACAAATCACAGATAAACTTTCAAAATCTTATTAATGCTTGAAAACCGATGTCCCCAAGTATAAATCTGATTTACGGAAACAACATTTCATGGTAACAGGTTCTGCAGAAAAGCATTCACCGTTCCAAAAAGCCTTGTAATAAAAATAACCAGCAGAAAAAATAAAATTATGCAGGCAGCTATTGAACATACCTAGGACATGTTTAACAACACTTGTGCTTCTAAAAAGCAGGCAAGCTCTACCATGCAATTGCTGTTGAAAATCCAACATATGCGAGCAGCTCAGGCAGGTCCTCTCGGGGATGAGGAAAATATGAGAGCCCGAAGTGATGACCTGCATCATTGCCACGAAAGCAGTGTATGCTGAGGGACAGAGGCGAGGAGGCACCATCAAGGTGCGACTAACGGCCATCGACAGGCACCGCCCAGGCATCGCCCGGGCCAACAAGCGAGTGCCTGCTGGCCACCCTTCCAAGGGGCTCCCCGCAAAGAGGGCCAAGAAGGAACACAACCTCAGCCTGAACATCAAGAAGGATGTGCCCACTGCCAAGTCCCACGGCATCGGACACTAAATTTTAGGTACTGACCAACATTCCAGGTCAACTGGCTTTTATTTTTTTTTTTACTTGTGCGAGTTTAGTACTTGAGCACCTGCATTGAACTGATGGTGGGTAGAGACTTCCTGTTGCTGTTCTTTTTATTTTTTTATCCTTGTGTGTAATGCCGCTACATGTCAAGTCACGGTGGACACAAACTTCCAGCTATTCTGCTTTTATTTTTTATTCTCATGTGCAATGCCACTACGTGTCAAGTCACGGTGGACAGAGACTTCTGTTGCTGTGCTGTCATTTGTTATCCTCGTGTGCCATGCCACTACATGTCAAGTCATGGTGGACAAACTTCCTGCCATTAGGCTTTTATTTTTCATCCTTGCCTACAGTGTGGTCACCCTGATGGAAAGATTGCTTTCAAAGAAAGCTCCTCTCGAATGCACAAAGTTGTGGACCAGCCCACCAGCTGAGACAGATGCCTGCCTCTACTGCGGAGTACATCATCCCGTTGGAAGACAGCCACTGTGCTTCTCCAAGACCACGACGGGCTTCTTTACCCGGCATGTTACACTAGCCAAAAACTTCTACTGTGTGAGGTGGATACTGTGCAATCAAATGCAAGTGTTTCTTCCTTTGTGGAATATTCTTTGTGGTCCAAACAGACCACCCACCAGCCCTTGCAAGGGCCAAGCACTTAAAAAGGCAATGCAACAATTTTAGCATTGGAATGATTTGCTGCTCATAATTTTTACATTGCTGATCTTGCCAAGTTCTAGAAAATATGTCTCCTTCCTTTGAAATAATGTGATTTCACTATATAGTGGCGAAGTAAAAAATGAGTTTCATGATTTCCAGCCACATTGCAGCGGCCATGGATACTATGGTGTGACGCTACGTGACACCAAATTGGGTGCATTGTAATGAATTGGCGAGATTCGCCTTATTTGTATGGTGTATAAATAGTGCCTTTTCCAAATGAATAAATACGTCAAAAGCCTTGTATCATAGACGAAGTCAAATTATACAAATTTATTATCGCCATCTGCCCAAAGCGAAAAAAACCATTCCCCCTGTCTTGCTTCTGTGGTCACTATGGTGATGGGGTTAAATGTACAGAAAAGAGTCACAGGGGAGCGGCTGCCGGCATTTTCTTTATGCGTCTCACACACTTGGTGCACACAGCTTTGTGTTGATGTGCGTGTGACTCTAACTACGGCTTAGAGGTAAGGACGTTCAGAGCAGTGTTGTACATGGAACAAAAACTAGTTCCTTCCAAGTTTAGGGACGAAGCTCCTTAGGGTCTAGCCTTGTCCATCCAGCGTCCATGCTCACATCGATCTTGCTGGTGCTCGTGCTCGTGTAGGGGAAAAAAAAAGATAAAAAAAAAAGAAATGTTTGCACAGTCGACAGGATTCGAACCTGTGTGGGGAGACCCCAATGGGTTTCTAGTCCATCACCTTAACCACTCGGCCACGACTGCGGGACGAGTAGGGGGCCCTGAGATATAGTAGTAACTCAAGAGCTAGGCATGTCATGGATGAAACGTTGCATGTAGCCGCTTAACATCTATACAGGAGAGGGTACTGCGGTCAAATGCGTATATAATCGCGTTAAACTTTGCATGCATTGGTTCAACGTTCATATACGAGAGGGCGCTGCAGTCAAATGCTCAAATGCGTATATAACCATGTTCCACACCACACATTTTCTTTTTGACATGGATGAAAAAGAACAAAAGGCTCGGCACGCTGCGGCTCAGCGTCTACGCAGAAAAGCACTACCAGAGCTTCGCCCCAATAAACATCATTCACCATGTGGAGATGCGGTCATTTTTTTGGAATGCATTCCCGTTAGAAGTTTTATCTGAAAGAGAGGAACCCATTAAAATTTAAAAAACAAAATGTATCGTTACACAACACATACGTTACATTTCTAATTTTGCTAATCACATTTAGCTGAATCAAACAAATTTATATCTGTCCCATCGAACAGCAACATAGGAATTTTAATGTCGTGATGGAAGGACACTTGGAGGCCCGATGATGCCCTCCCGAGAATGTGCGCATCCTCTCCATGTCTACTGGGCACGAGTTCTCTCCCAGATCTCGCACCAATGACTAAACGACACGCTCATCTTATATGATAAAAGTGTAGTGCAAAAGAGATGAGAAACAGAAGTAGAGCACAGGACGAGTGCTAACTTGCAACTACAAGGTTTTTGGAAAAAAACACAGAGCAAACATATCTCGAACGCACACACGTGGCACAATGTTAAAGCTATGTTTGCTTGGTTGAATTTTTTAATAAACCTTTTAGTTACAAGTTAGCGCTCGTCCTCGGACAGCAAACCGAATGTGCAAAATGGTCCACTAGGACCGGTATCATACGTTCATCCACCAGCACGAGGCAATGGGTTGGCCACTCGACAGCCAGGCTATCACCGCAGCAATAAAAGAAACCACTACAATGGTGAGTGTTCCTATTAAATGCCCAAACCCTGACTTTCACTGGCTGCAGCTCCAAGTAAAGCGGCGCCAGGCACAGCGGGTGGCCCTTCAGACGGGCCCCCACGAGGGCACTCTGCAATACCATTGCCAAGACGCCCTTTTTAAAAGGCACGGAAAGAGGCTCGCTAGAGAGCGGTGGAAACAAAGTGTGAGTCCTTCGATGGACCCTGGGGCGGCCACCGAAGCGTGGAGAATGGCAAGGACAATGTGCAGCAGACCGAGCCTGTGCAATCCCGTAGGCTCTCACCCGCAACATATCTGATGCAGCCATGCTGGAACTTCTGGCGGACAAACAGCTCTCCCCGCCACCCCCGCCCGCTGCCCGCAAAGAGCCGTCAGGACGGAGGTGATGGCATTGGCAAGGGAGACCCCAGATTACCGAGGGACAAGTGGACTTCAAGACGTACGAGCTAGACCGAGCGCTGGCTTCGCTCCCACGTAAGAAGTCGGCTCCCGCAGCCCTAAGGAACCTCTATAAGGCGAGTCACCCAGCACTGGTAAAAATGTTCAATCGAGTGTGGTGAGATGCCAAAATCCCTTCCGAATGGTGTCTGGCAGCCGTCGTCTTGATCCCCAAGCCAAGTAAGCCCATAAAAGATCCCAGCTCGTTCCAAACCATCGCGCTTGTGTCGTGCATGAAAAAACTACTCAAACATAGAAAAAACTACTCTTGGAAGAAACATTGCATCCCTAAGGATGAAAAAAAAAATATAGCTTTAATTATGTTAGCAGATAAAGCTGCATTTAAATTCAATTTATATACACTGCACTATAATATGGTGTCCGGTCAAATCAGCAACAGTACACAAACATGCGCAAATGAACAAGTGGCTACAGGGAAGATGTAAGCGTGCACTCCCTCCAGGTGGTCAGAATATGCATTTCAATAAAATGCCAGGATATCAGAAATATGCTAGGAATTCCACATGTACCTGAATGGCAGACCATTTGTGCTCCAGACAGATCATCAGGTCCTGCAGTACATTAACTGCACCTGCCAAGCCAATACCGCATTATGCATCATACCATCCAGTTACAAGAGTATGACTGTCGCATGCACCACATTAAGGTTAGCTCAAATGTTGGGGTGGACTATTTACGTCGACTGTGACCACCTTACGAACAGGCTCTCTAAGGTTCATAGGAAGTTAGAAGCAAGTGGGGAAACACGGGCCTTTGAACCATACTTGTGAGCATATTGAGTGTCCATTTAGAAATATTTTTTATGTTGTATTTTTTTTTTTTATATTGTCAAGTGTAACAAAGCAAAAAGGGACTGAAGACGTTCCCTGCCCAAGCCGAACAATGCCAATTGAAAGCGCACCTTGCTCCTGTCTAACCCCATTTGTTGTCCTAAGTTACGTGTGGATCCTGGGTCTATGAGGAAGCTGACGGGGGGGGGAAGGGTCCTTTTTTGGGGCCGTCCCAGGGGCCACATGCGGCCCGCACGCCATGGGTCTAGGCAATATTATTTCACCGCCCCCGACCTCTCTTTTCAGCCAGGAGGAAGCCATAGTGCACAGTGTCCGGTCCTGTGGTGCAGGAATCACCACGAGTGTAGTGCCAAGTGGCACGGTCGGGAGGGCACAAGACGTAGTGACTGGATGACTGATATACTGCAATGGAAACATTTCACTATATCAGACACCAAGTTCCCATGCCCAGTGGCCCCTATAGCCATACTGCTTGGCACTGTCCTCGCAGAAGATTTAGTTTACAGTGTTTAATGTTCATTTTACAAAAGTGAAGCTGAGGGATAGCTTGAATAGCGAACTCAGAGCGCACACTATACTCATTTTCACCTCACCCCAAGCAAAAAAGCGGTCACATGATCCCAGATCCCACGTTACAACGAGGAGCCATCAGGTCTCGCCACTCCTCGGGATCTAATTCTCAAGATCCTCGCATCAGTACC
Source organism: Ixodes scapularis (assembly GCF_016920785.2). Taxonomy (NCBI): domain Eukaryota; kingdom Metazoa; phylum Arthropoda; class Arachnida; order Ixodida; family Ixodidae; genus Ixodes; species Ixodes scapularis. Next base: position 21,371,938 of record NW_024609839.1, read on the forward strand.
AGAAGAAATGCTCAAGAAACAAACTGGATACGGCAAGCTCGTGCACCTCCGCTTCGTCGGCACATTGAACACCGTTCTGTTCACAGCCGAAGGACTACGGCTCGCCCGCTATGCCTTATTATTCTGCAAAAATTGTTGCACCAGTGCCTGGTAGTGGTGTGATGATTGGCTTTCCGTCTACTATTAGCTACCCCCAAAGAACAAATTTAATAACGCTCTTGAAGGTTTTTTTTTTTTTCCTTCTAGGATTTGGTTTTGGTGATGAAATTGAGGATGAAACTTCTGCAGTTTGATTTGTAATAAGCTAATATAAGCTCAGCAAGAAAAACACCTGAGGACCGGGCTTCGGCACGGTCTAACTGCTATCTTCCGAGTCTCATAAGCTACCGTCAGTGGTCAAAAAAGATCTGAGGTCTTGGAGAAATCCCACCTTAGGGGAGACCAATGTCAGCCTTTCAATTCCTCCAAGCCCACCAGGTCAGACACTGAAACGGCAGGCGATCCACCTCTACACAAGCCTCGGGTTACCTAAGCTCCTGCATGCCCATTCATGGGTCAGCGTCACGGTTTCACGACTCTCAACCCTTGAGGTCCAGCACAGGTTTGATCCACAGATATGTATCAGCACTCCACCGAACAAATGACGGAAGTGCAGGAACACTCTTAAAAAGTCACTGACAGGTCAAAATCTTTTTTTTAAACAATTTAAAACAGTGTTTGGACATTACCCTCGAAATTTGAAGCTTGAAAACTCAGTATTTGTGAAGTAAAAAAACTTTCCAAAGGCCAAACATGCATTCCGGTGCAGAGACGTCGACAATTGAGCCGTCCTGTAGCTACTTTCTCACCCGCCTCCAACGGAGGAAATGTCGTGTTCTCCCGCGTCCCACGATTAGGCTGAAATCGAGGAAGAACCAGTGATTGCTTTTCTGGACACCGGAGCAAAAGTGAGCCTCATAAAGGCACAGTGTGCCAAACGTCTCAGGAAAGAGATTCAAGGCAACACAGAAGTACTAAGAGGAGAGACGGTAAGTGCATGTCCCTGAGCGAGGTGCATGTCAAGGTTCGCTGCGATGAACATGAGGTGGACGCGACCACAATGCGCGTTGTCGGAGACAATGTTTTCACCGGACCCGACGTGATTATAGGGACTGACATCATTGACCACATCTTCTACTGATCTGGAAGCATGGACAAACTACACTGGTGGATGAGCGTCGCTATCCATTCCTACAGGATTTCCATGTGGAGATGGGCGACAACATAGTAATGCTTCGCGCATCGGAAACTATGACAGTTCCGAAGAACTGCATCCAGTGGGTCACAGTTACGACTGGGAATGAGACAACGGAGGGTCCCCATGTCTTCTCAACGAGTGGGAAAATTGAAATTACAGTCACCGACCGATTATTCGGACTCGGAGGGGACCCCCAAAATGGTCCGAATAATCAAGAAGTCCGAAAATTCGCTAGATGAAAAAACTTGCCTTTATTACGCCCAAGCAGGCTTTAAAAAGCCATCAATAGTGGCTTGCTTAATGTTACGCTTGCTCGCAATGATATCTGCTCGCATTTGCACGAGCGTCGAGTTCTTGTCGTACACATTCAGCAGCAATGTTAATGCGTTTGTAATACCTGCTGTCGATGGCTGGGCGGTAGTCGTCGTCAAAGTCTCATTTTCGGCTGATGCAAGGAACGGGATAAGAGACGCAAATCCACGTGCGCAAAATGGCAACTGGCGACACGAAAGTGGGGCAGAGGCACGAAGGGATGGAAGGAAACAAAGCAAAATAGTAATAATTATGATGATGATGATGACATGCAGCTAAATGGAAAAAAAGGGGCTAGCATAACATCACCTAGCAGCAGGACTCAAGAGTACTCAAGCCGTGCTGCCAAAGCAGGCCAATCCATTTGCAGCAAACATAGAATTCAAAATGGTCACTTCTCGGTGGTGTTCCCCGCTGGTCGCTTGCGACGATTTTGTCCAAATAATCAAACTTTCAGACTTCAAGTTGTGCGAAACACTGGTCATGAATATACACTATTTCTATGGGGTAAGCCACGGTTCCCCCTTTAGGTCCGAATTATCGAACAAGTCCGAATTATCGGAGTCCGAAAAATCGGTCGGCGACTGTATCAGTTAAATCCGCATCGTTGGTGCTGTGGACTGCGACATCCCTGAAAAGGCGACAAGTTGCATCATCTTAGGCTCTATCCCCGCAGCCTGTGGGGATAGAGCCTAAGCTCTTACAGGAAAAGTATGACATTGTGCGGGTTGCTGTAGGGATGCCACACGCTAGGGGAGCGCTCTGTGTTGTTACACAGGACGTGATGAGATGCCTCAAGATATATCCTACAGAAGTCATCCAAAATATAACTTTTAGTATAGTTTTTTTTTTTTTATTACATCGCTCATTCCAGTGCGCAGAACACTACGCCGACCACGTCGACCACGCAGGTTTTCTTCGAAATGGGGCTTCTAATGCACATGCATTAATAAGTTATGTCAACATGGTTTCGAAGTTGTTAGTTTCCTGTTCTGTGCTCTGACCTTATCATCTTGTGTGTTCTGTATTCTAGCAAAAAAGCATATTGCTAAGATGAAAAGCAATATATGTACATGTTTATTGGCAGCAAACAAAATAGATGCAGGACAGGACTTATGTGGACTCTTATTAGGTTTATTTTGCAGGCATCCAATGGACCGCGAACAAAGCAAGAGAAAAAGCTAGTACATTGACGGGTGTACGATGCAAAAAAGCGAGAAACACCAATGCCTTGTGGATGTTTACAGTGCCAGGTATGTAAAGTGTGACCCCTTGACGCTACAAAAAGAAAAATGTTACAGTGCCGAACGACAGCGTTTCTAAAATCTAGTTTAATTATCCGCACTGTACTTGAATTTCAGGAATAAAAATGTGTTTAGGCCTCATAAAAAAGTAAAACTGCGGAGCCCAACCTGGATACGTAAACCCAGGCGGCACGCGGGGGATAGCACTCATCTACCAGAATAAAATAAAATGCTACTCTCCGAAAGTCAGAAAGTTAAGAGGTTTGCTTAATACGTAGCACACTATGAGCTCAGGTAAATAACTGCCTTAAAATAGTGGTATTTTCGTTTCAGTATTGCGTGAAAATGATCGCTTTCAGACAAACTTCGGCTTCATCACTGTGGCAGTTTTACCACTAACACATTTTCCCATTTTGCTCTCAACATGCCTATTATTATTACCTTTATTTCTTCGTTGAAAAAACTTGCGCTGTTTGCCTACAACACTGACCCACCTATCAGCATGGAGGGAGTGGATCATCACGGCGAAACAAGAGGGCCACGGTTTCTGCACTGCATCAATTAAAACATGGGCTCGCACTTTTTATTTTCACCTTCTGCGCAATTTTTACGCCGAAGTAGAGTGCCGACGGCTGCAAAGACAGATAATATTTGAAATAATAAAAACTAATAAAAAGCTAAAACAAAACAAAAAAAAACTTTTTTCTACTAGGATTTGAACCAATGACCACGACATCAGCAGCACAGCACCTTAAAGGGGCCCTGCAAGGACTTTTTTACTGGTTTTTAACTTGCACCGAACCTGAGCGCACTCAACGTAGTAACTTAATGAAAGTTTTCTTTTCTCGAATTTCACTTTATTTTAGAAGTTATAGGCTAATTAAAATTACAAAAACAAGCAAAAAATAACCTCCCTCATGACGTCCTTGGTTGCTTGAGTGGCCGTGAACTAGGCGAGGGGCAGTGAGCTCAGCGAGCGGTCACGGCTGCCGCACTCCGTGTCGACGGCTGGAGGGGGTGCCACTAAAGCATGTTCTGGATAGGCTGTATGAAGTGAAAAGCCAGGGCGGCTCGCATTGCATTTGCTGTGCGATTAAACAATAATTCGCCATAACACTTCATAAGCCACAAACGACAGCAAAAACAAGGTAAAGATCAGTGCAGACCGGGAGCCACTTCGCGCTGCCATACCGCCAAAAGGCCGAACCGCAAGCCAAAGCTGTTCGTCGAAGGCCTTGGGAACGCTCGGAACAGGTTGGATCCTCCAGTCCGTACGACCGCTGCGCCGCCGCGTACATCCGGGGCCTTTCAACGCTTGCCGCTCTCTGGCGCCTGATCCCATTACACCTTTCCAGTATGCGCCGCCTTTTCCACCGGTGGGTGGCGCATGTGTCGACGGGTCATTTCTTGTTTCCGTACTCTATAAACTGCCTTTTTTTCTTTTCTGATCTAAAAAAAGTACAAAAACTACTTCTATGAATAATTGAAATGGTTCGCGCCACTTATATTTTGTATTTCAACTAAAAAGAAGCTTTTAGTGGCTCTGACCAGTAGTAAGCCCAGGACCAAAGACGTCACATTTCGCCCGCTTTCGGCACCACGGGTCGCCCCCGTAGGTGGAGGAGGTTTCCGCGTTGTCCGGTTAAAATATATGGCGCACTAATACTTAGTTACTCTCTCCGTGTATGCTGGCTTGCCCGAACCTCGAGGGACGTGGAAACCACAAAAAAGGAAGACTCGTAAATATGATTGCAGGGCACCTTTAACAGAATAGGCCGCAGCGACGCAACAGGTTAATCTCACTTTGTAGGGGCTGATATCTCTGCTGAATTCGTTCAGAACAATCGTACGATTGTTTCATAATTTATCTTGCTACAATACTATAAATACAGGATGTATTTATAGTATTGTGGCAATGTTGACATGCTAAGTAATTTATGATTACTGTGTCTCCTAATAGTCTTTTAATGTGGTTTGCTGAATGTTTTATTGCAAGCGTGTTGAAGATAAACGAACATAGGTTCTGAAACGTCGCTAGACATCCATTAGCCAACGAATGCAATCCAATTAATCCACATTGTATGTTTCGCACGTTTATCGTGTGTCTGTGTGTTAATTCCTCAATTAGTCGTGATGCGTGGAGTTCACCTTAGTTTCAAATGTGTCCGAAAAAGACGGAAGTGACTGCGAGACGTGGAACTACGTCAAGTCTGCTCAACAGCCAAGATCATGGCACGGTGTTTGAAGAAAGTTTGTTTCTTTGTTTGGTAGGGCTAGATTATTCTTTCCTGCGTTCAAAAGTCTTGTTATTGTCTGTAGATCGCTTGCTTTTACCAGCACGAATGATGTTGTGCAAGGCTGTTTTTCCTTTTTCCCCCGATGCAGAGCACTTCTTTATCGTTTACAAAAGAGCGCTTAGGCTGCGTACTCGCTCAAGGTCGATCAATAGCGGCGGAACTCTTCGGGAGATGGTGGGGCAAAGGCAGAAAGGGGAGGGGGTGCAAAGGGAGGGGGGGGGGTGTTTGATTGCCTCCCTCCACCATATTGTTTACTAGTAAACTAGAATGTCTTGAAAAATGTGGTGCCCCTCCATCGCCAAAGCCACTAGGTTTTGCACTACGGGTGGATACCGTGTGCGTGTTTGTGTGCGGAGAGCTGGGCCAAGCAATAAAAGGCAGCGATTGATTGATCGAGCAGGCCAGTGGTTTCCGCCGCCCAGTCGTCAGCAAACGACTTAATTTTCGCGATAAGTAATCAAAAAAGAATTGCCGAAAATTGGTGCCGCAATGAATTCACCCCGTAATGATTATTAATGCATAGCATACCACTCCCGATCACCAAAATTTGTGCCAGCGAAATAATTTTTGTCGGCGACACTAAGTAATTCCTTGCAAAATGTCGAGCTTTGAAATATAATTTATGCTCTTCCTAGATATTGTTTAGAGGCTATGAAGTACTTATTGCAGACTTCTCCGGAAATTTACAAGCATGTTCTGAATTAAGGTACTGTCTCGCCAGCTTATGGGAGGTATATTTTGTTCAGTGTAAGTATAGTGCTGGACATACCTCACCCAATCCCTGTTCTTTCATTTGGGACTGCCTTTAGTGAATGGTGTAAGTTGTAATTGTTTTTAGTTGTTGCATGTTTGTAGTAACATGGTGAACCGGTACTAATTGAACACCTTGAAAAATAGTTCACAGAAAGTAAAGGAGACAAGGAAAGTAACACGTAGACCACATGCAAGCACAGACTCTCAACTCGCATAAATCAGAGAAGGAATACATAAAGAATGCGGAAGGAGCTCGAGCACAGGCCCAAGTGGAACGCGCTGATTCCCCTGTTGGCAAGAGCAGATTTCAAAAACATAATTTCCTTGTCAGCTAAGGTAACAGATGGATGGCTAATACATAAACACAACTCAAACTCTCTAAAATCCACGATGGACTGTCAGCTATCTAAGCATTGTTTACCCTGCTCCTTTATGTCATCCTTAGAAAAAACGTGAATAACTAGCACATACTATGAAAAACATACAAGATGATTATTTCAGGTCTTTATTATTCGTAGCATAGGCAACCAATGTGTCCACACATTCGCCTGTTACCTGAGCTACCAAGGAAATTATTTTTAGTCTTGTGCATAACGGTGAATTAGCACGTCCCACTTGGACCTGTGTGAACTCTTGCTAAAGCTCCTTCCACATTCTTTATTTTTTTTTTTATTTATGTGATTTGGGAGTCTGCACTTGTATGTAGTGTATGTATTCCTCTCCTTAATTCCTTGTTTTTTTGTGTGTGCTATTTTTTTAAGATGTTCAATCAGAAGAACTGACCACCTCACTACATGAAAAGGCTGTTGTTAATTCTAAAGTGTCTGTAAAATAATCTACCTGACATCTTTGATTCGCACCCTGGTTCCTGAAGCACACATTCTTTGAACACTGCCTTTCTGATTTCTCTGACCCTCTTTCTTCTTCTCTTTTGTGTTCAATAGATTGAGTTGCTAGTCTGCACCTTTCTGTGTCCTACGTGTTCCTGTCCTTTTGTCCTTGTCTTTTTGTGCACTTTTTTCAAGTTGGTTCATGATATTTTTTATTGTATATTCTACTGTGTGTTTTTATCTTTATACTTACTGCAGCCCTTGCCAAGTAGAAGTTGGCATTCACTTTCGCCATCCTGATGTGAGTGTTCTGAAACGACACATGATGACAGTCTCCTCTGCTGAAGTCCAGGCTTCATGGAAGACTACCAAGGCTGTTCATGGTAAGGTGCTCTATCCCCCCCCCCCCCCCCCCATATTGGGCAATATAATAGCAACTTATTGCTGCTAGGATTGTTTTTAACACAGACTGTGTTTATGGGCTGGCCTTTAGTAATTCTGATGCCACTTGCTTGGAATGAAAGCCTGCAGGGAAATTGCGCATTTCCTTCGTAAGCGGAATGCAGAAGTCAACAACAGAAGTGCAGTGTTGCTGTGTGTGTTGTATTTGTATTTTGTATGTGTTCATTTAGTGTTCCCAAAAATGGCTGAAGCCTTCCCATTGGTGTGCTTGTTAGTGGCAACACGTAAACATGAACGAATGGCGAGAGTGGTGAACAGCACGACTCTTGTCCTTTGCCACCGCGTCCATTGGTTTTCAGAGGAGTTTGCAGTATTGGTCTCTATGATATTTTGTCATATTGCACATGGACAAAACCGGGGCGCTGTACCTACAATTCAACACACAAGACTTGCATAAGTACACCCTGTAGGTGGTCACACTTTCAGTCATTTTAATGTTGCAAACAAGAATAACGACATTGGCATATTTGTCGTGCCAAGCCCTGTCACACCTGTTCCCAACTCTGATCTCCACGAGCTGCAAACTTTTTGCGTAGATTTTTGCACATCTCTCCATCACATGTCTGAAAACGTATTACTTGGTCTATCAAGCCGAGTAGTCAAGAAGCTATGATCTGTAAAACTCCAGGACATTCCTGAGTTGCAAGGCTTTGCGGTAGTTTTTTTTTATGAAAAATATTCCATGCTATTTCCTAACCACGTATATGACTGCAGGAGCATGGTATGCATTCGACATACTCTCTTTGACAAGCTATAGTATCATAAATGTCATGGCCACGACCCTTACTATACCTGTTACGTTTTTGGCTGATGGTGTCATAGAAGCTGTGTATGGGCTGGACCAAAGTGCGATCAGCCTTGTGTTATGTGGCACTGCCCTCCCTGTATACACAGGGGCAGGAGAGCAGCCGCATTGCTCAAAGCTGGTGGGTGGTTGATCGAATCGGTATATACTTGCCATCCCACTCTCAGCTTTTAGTGTAGCACCACGCACATATTGTGGTAGTGCTGCACACTCTTCTGATGCATGTCATATATTTTTTTATATTTTTCACAGAACAAGTGGCAGCAGCACCAGCTCCTGTGGTGCAGAGCGTGTGCCACACAGGTGCAGCCTTGGGTAGTGCAGCTGCAATACCTGCAATCTTTGATGGAGCAGCTGGTACAGTCGGACCTGCATTCGCTGAGGCAGCTGCTAAAGCACCCACTGAGGAGGATACATATCAGCTCCTAAACTTCCTAGAATGTGGCAAGTTGATTTGGTAATTGTTTGCTTTATAGGAGATACCTCTGGATAGAAAGCATTTCTTGCTTACACAATGTCTTTATGATTAAAAGGCCTTGACAATTTGTCATTGACCATGTAGATCTCAATAAGTGTTGCTCATATGAGATCTCCCTTTCAGCACCATCACCACAAATTATGGTTTTTTGGTGTTGCATCACTTCACCAGCAGTGGTGCAAGAACCAAGTTTATAACGTCTTGAACATATCTAAGACGACATCTCTTTATAGAAAGTTGAGACCTGCGTCTTTAACATTCTGCTCAACATTTTGAGTGCATAGGGCAAAAAAATTGGGAGCATCATATTCCCCATTAATTACCTTTGGCCCATACAATAAACCCTTTTCAGAAGTGTGTGCATGTCCAAGGCCGCCATTTCTTAAACGCGGATCCAGAGTATGCGTTGGAAACAAGCGCCACGTCAGTGATTGGAGTGGTAGACGTGAGTGCAACGTCAGCGTTCCACGTGGACTTCGATCCAATCACAGCCTTCGTGTCCAAGAAATGGCGACCATCAATGTTGCTTGCTTAGGTTTTGAAAATGGTCTATTCTTCCTATGTTCACCAGGTACATGGGAATGAAACTCCAGCAATCTTGGAACATAAAGTGGCTTCTTTTCTTTTAAGGCGTTAGTTTTATAGTTCCAGCCACGCTTGAGGTTGCATAATAACCCCGCACACAGGTGAAAAAGTGGTGCACGTCGCACCGGCAACCAAAATCAGTGGGCGCATCTTCTGATGTTCTCTATCCATCACGCCGACCGAAAATTTCAGAGGGCGGGGTGGAGAGGGGAGGGGATCATTGAACACCATCTAAAGAGCTGGGCTAGGAGGCAAAGAGGGCTGGAAAGGGAAGAGCGAAATCACAAGGCGTATGGTCAGCCAGTGAGAGCACTGTCGGGTTTTTTCTGAGCCGGCCAAATGATCTTCGCCAGCAGCCGACACTACAAGAGGGCTTGCCACCCAGTACCCCTTGCAGTTCGACAGCGGCAGAATCAGGAGACCTAACAAAACAGCTCGATAGCTTGAGCAGTGTAGTGCTGTTGTATGGGCACTTCCCAGGATGTTTGAAAATGATTCGATTAAAAAAGGGGTTAAACTAACGAAAGCTTACTTTAATCAATATGCACGAAGCAGCATTTCATGAAAAGAGGATCTCACCACCAAATATATCGATTTCACCTCCTCTTTTAATTTTTTTTTTTTTTTATAGATGCATTTCTACGATGTTGATGTCAAGGTGACGTGGAAAGCCTGGGGTGACAACATAGTGAACCAGGACATAAGGCCAAGCTTTGCTGTCAAGAACCTGGTCATTGCTCTGTGGGGGTCCAGTGTCCTTCTACAGAGGACTGTGACCGAAGTGGCGTCGAATGCCAGTCTTAACAAGGACAGCAGGTTGCCTCTGACACCCAAGAAAGTGGCATCCCTCAGAGGTGAGTGCAAATTGTCTCACGTAAATTATAACCTAAGCAGTTATTTGAAAAATCTCAATCAAAGCATTATCTTGGCAGCTAGTTAGTATTATACTGGGAGTTCACAATATCTCGGTGGTCTTTGGATGGACCGCATAAAACTGACGGGATTGAGCACACAGGTGTAACATAATGGTGGAAGCTTTCAGAAAAATTATGGGAAGATTAGGTAACCTCAGTAAAACACAAAAGCTATATCTTTTTTATACTTTACGTGCAAACACCAATTTTTTTTTTGTGCCGCTGGCCTTTATTTTGATAAGCAATGCGTACGGCATTTCCTTTTCATTATGTCTTCACCAAAAAAAAAGGTTCTGCGAAATTTTCTTTGTTGGAAAAGCTATTTTCGTTTTTCTTCTTCTTTTTGACTCAAGGGGGTTTATGTCCTAATCTTTGAAATGCTGAAGCCACCGCTTTCAGACATGCCCTTGTAATAAATCATAGCGCAATATGCCCATTTATCTGGTCACTTCGATGTGCCCATGGGACAATGTGAACTCCCACTAGGTATTGTCAAAAATTACAGTAGCTCAAAGTACTTGTCATGTAGTGGCAAACAAAAGCAGGGTTATAATATGTGATGTATATTAGTACTCTCAATGACTGGTAGGATGTTTGAACACTCTTAATCACTTTCTCTAACTGAATTCAGCATCAGCATTCTACTTATTTTTTAATGGTTTGATCTTGGCTTGCTCAAACATTAGATAGGAGAGGGGCACCATATGTCAGGTCTCAAACACGCAACCTGCCTGGCGTTTGCCAGCGGCCCGCGCAGTCAGGCATAAATGTAAAAAAACTACATTAAGGGATTTTGGTTGTGGAAAACGGTGACGTGGTGACGGTATCTTTCATGAGCCTGATACTTGTCAAAACCAGGAGCTGGATGTAAAAAGCTTTCAAATGGCGATGATTGTTAATTGCTATACAGTCAAACCCGCTTATATCAAACTCGCAAAAAACCGTCTACCAGTTCGATATAGCGGGTAATTCTACATGAAAATTTGAATGATTCTGGCAACAAACAAGCACGACGTATTTAGAAAAGTTGTTTACTCTCGAAGGAGCGTCTGTACATAATGAGGGACGCTCCACGTGGCTATTCAGTGGCCACTTCTTCGTTTTTCAGTCTCATCGGCTTATCCTCTCCCCACTTCCAGGCGGTCGACGCGGTTGCCCAAAAGAAAAAAAGCCAGCTTTCTCTGCAAGCTGGCTTTCCCCCAATGGTCCGCCCGCGTTGGGGGAAAGCCGGCTTGCAGAGCTAAACGGCGCTCTTGGCAGTTTAATCTATCGGGAGACGCTGCAATTTTCGTTCAACGTAACCGCATTTTTCGCTATGCATTTTTATTGCAGCTACCAGTATGTTCACGAAGAGTTTGATAGAAGGGATAGTCCGATATAATCGGGTTTGACATTATACAGGGTGTGCCATTTTAATTCGAACACAATTTTTAAAAAAAAGGGGGTGAGAGTTACGGGGATGCCGTTTTCACTGTGTATTTGTGGGGCTCGGCGAACATAGATAAGAGGATAATCGTCACAATATGTTGACTAATTAACCAAGATTTGTTAATTAACTTTTTAATTATTGATTTTATAGGGCATGTCGCAATTGCAATTTTCAAGTCCGTCATTATTAAAGGCTATTCCAAATGAAACTGTTCATGAAAGTGATGTGGCACATGATTTCAATGAACATTTGTTTAAGCCTTACGTCTACAAGCTGTGGTCCTTTAAATATTTCATCATTGCGTATTTTTCAGAATGCCTAGTGATGAAGCCCCGTGGCCAAAAACATGCGGATGTCATTGCCGTGATGTCGACGACAGCAAAAGTGAACCACATACTGGGAGAAAAAATAAACAACCGGCAAAAGCAGAAGAAATGAAGAGCCCCGCAGTAAATAAAGATAGAACCAGCCGGTTCTTGGCAGTGGTCTGCAGTGAAATACGGTGTCAAGCATGCATTCCCCCACAGGTTCCCACAGAGCATGGGGTTATGAAACCCTATGGTTAGCCACACGGCTCCCACAGGACTTTGGTCCTACACAGCTCCTATAGGATCTCTGCAGGACCCACACAGCTCCCGTAGAACCACAGAGTGTGCGGGGACCCATGGGGACCTATACACCAACACAAACTCTGTGGAGAACCACACACCCAAACTGTGCGGGAACCCATAGGGACCCGAACACCCACATAACTTCTGTGGGACCCACACGGTTTCATAACCCCATGGGCCTGCGAGTTTTTGGAGCGGGGGAGTTACAGGAGGTATCCAAAAATTTTGAGAACATAGTATCCAAACAACAAGGGGAATGGACATGTGGGAATTTAGTGGGAATTTCTAGGGGGGAGTTAAAGAAGCACCGAGTTAAACAAACAAAGGGAAGGCAAAAGCACATACCAGAAAGCCGGTGGGATAGAGAAGTCAAAGCAGCCATATCGCAACTCGTTGAGGCACCTAGGGATCTCAGATGGGCAAAGGGGAGCCATGACAGCTGAAGTAGCAACAAAATACGAGAACTTACAACTTAGGAATAGGGAGAAATCTGCTCTAATACAGGCAAAAAAAAGGAAGCACAGTGGTGCAATGGATGATGGAGAAAAACCGGAAAGGCGGAAATACACCAAAAATGTTTTGGGAGCATATTAACATGCAGGGGGAAAAGACAAAGCAGAGGAGAGAGCGCTAACACTCACTCAAGACTCAAGAAACGCGAAACAGGGAATCAAAAGAGCTTTTACGGAGCTTGAACGTAATGATAGGGAGAGCAATGACAAATAGGGTACAGGCAGGGGGGGCTAGTGAAACAATGAAAATGACCCCAAGGGAATGGGACAAGGCAGAAAGTAAAGTTGCAGCAGGAACAGTGACACGCCCATATGGCATACTCAGTGATGTGATTGGCCTAAGCCGTTTTGGAGCACCTTTCGGAGCAGCCAAATCAGTGCTTTGGAGCAGCAAAAGTGGCTTTCGGAGCAGCCAAAACAGTGTTTCAGAGCAGAAAAAGTGGGTTTTGGAGCAGATATTCTTAGAATAAAAATAAAAATATTTGTTTCAAGTGCTGGAAAAATGAAGGACACTTTGCTCGCTGCAATAAACAAATTATAGTCAAGTTAGACCACCGGGGAGTCTTTCAACATGTAACTGAAATGCCAATGACGTGACACATTTTGCTATGATTCAGTTAAATGATACATATATATGAACCCGCTATAGGTAAATAAGAACCAAACTGCACATATTAAAATTTATATGAAAATGACCAGCTTAGTATTAAATGTCCCAGAATTAGGTTGACCAGTTATATAATAAATGGAAGCAGTCTCGAACTGCTGATCCACGTGACAACTGCAGTGCAATGTGAAATTGTGAGATGGCTGTTTGATCGAGACCATGCCACTCCGCTTCATCGCCAACTGGTTCCCAAAATTGTACACAAAATGTAACTGTCCAGCATTCGGCAAAAAACAGTTCAGCCGCACGTGCTTGCCAGAGTGGCTGGCGAGGTACAAGCTAAACACACAGAAAAAAAAAAGAACCTGAGCACATCGATGCAAGACATCACGAGCCAGAGTAAAAAGGTCCTCGGAGCACTTTGTGCACAACGACTGAACTCCAGACAAACAAGCGCGCTGCTTGGGTTCAGTGTGCAGACGTTGCCTTCTTTGCCCCCTTTAGCTACTTCTCTTCAACAACTTACTTTCGCGGCAGGTTTTTCACATACCGGGGTCACCTCGAAAAAAGCCTACAGAGAGAAACCTAGGTAAACAGTACTTCAACACAGCAGTCTTTGAGCTACAGGGATTTTTGTAGTAGCGTATTAAACAAGAACAGGAATGTTGATGAACATTAGAGTGGTCCTTACGTTTCAGTTAAGAAAGCGCCATATCTGCAACACCCGACGGCAACACCCGACGTCGCGCGAGCACGGTGACTGGCAGGCAGAGACCAAATATAGTTTTCCCTCGGTCGTTGCTTTCAGGAGCAAGTGCTTCAGCTCACAAAGCAACTCCAGCCGCACAAAAACGTGGTTTTGCTTCACAGCAGGATGGCATGGCTGGTACCCAGCACGCTAGTGTCAGAGCGTTCGCACATGCCCGCGTCTGTCGTTGGAAAAGTTTAAAAAGACCCGAGACGACGAGAGCACCGAGAACGCGAAACGAGAGACGGCGGGAGAAACCATGCAAGACCGGATAAACGATTGATGCAGGGTACTTTGTGTCGGGCAGAGCCGTTTATTGGGAGAGTTCGGTCATACATTGGTTTGAATAGGCGAGCATCTCGGGGCCAACCACAGGCCTCGAAACAGCCCCTAGCAGTGGTCGTGAGCTCTAAATATGCGACACGACTAATTTAAGGTGTTTTAGCGTCGCTAGAGTGAAAAGGTATAACTCTCGGTGACTGAAAACTTGGCGCATGTGGGGTTTTCATCACGTCCATATTCAACGGCAGAAGGAATGAACATGCGCTCCAAACCAGGGCCGGCTTGCTAGGAACAGTGTCTCAGCTGAGATTGGCGGAAAGAAAGCCCTGCCAAAGCCAGCGCACCAGCTGAGCGGGACTCAATCTGCGTCTCGAGACGCTCGCGCGCTCCAGCCTTTACACTGTTTTCTTTCAGCCAGTTTCAGCTAAGACGCTGTTCTACAAGGAGAGCAAACTGTCACTGAGACGCCGAGACTGAACACTTCTATTTCACATTTTAAAATTTGTTTTTATTATTGTGACATCGCAGTTTGCTGATTGGTCGACGCTGTGTCGTCCTTTTAGTTTACGCTCTAACCGCGGGGGGCAGTATTCGGCGCTGGCGGCGGCCTTTGCTCCGCCCATTGGCCAAACTCTCCCAATATACGGCTCTGGTGTCGGGCAACCGCTTGCGCCACCTAGCTCATGTGTGCTCATTACGGTACTCAGTTTAGTTACAATTTTGAAAGGCGACCACAACTGGTCTTTTGGCGCAGGCTTGGCGCAGATTACCCAAATTTTGGCAAAATGTAGCAGGATGTAGCAGGGTTAGCCCCTTGGCGCAGTTTGGCGAAATTGGCGCAGCAATCACATCACTGCATACCGCTGAGGCTGATAAGGCCCTAAGCGAAAATAGCAAATTAAAGTTAAAACAGGTGATTGATCAAATAATTGAGGGAAGGAGGCACCCAGTGATTGGAAACTAAGCAAGATGATGCTAATATAAAGAGGGAAAGGAAATAATGATAACATTAAATCGTACTGCCCAATAACAGTAACCTCAGTCATATACAGACTAGCTATGCAGATAGTGAAAAGAAGAATGGCTTGAGGATAACTTATTCGTCATAACTCAACGTCTAGAGATGACCACAACGAGCCAGAGACCTTTATGGATAGCTTTTGGGACATAAAGGGAGCGTATGATAATGCCAATCAGGAAAAACTCTGGCCCAGCTGAAGGGATGCGATTTAGACATAAATTTGGTTACGTTTCTACAACAGGTTTATGCAGAAAACAAGGTAGTTATAACATAGGAAGCAGAAACTGCGTGGCCGGCAGAGCCATCCTCGGGGAGCTGTCCCCGGCACGGCAGGCGTCGTGCTTCCTCTGCAAAAAGGCTGTGGTCATCCAGTCTTTTCCCCTTACACATATTGCCGCGCGCAGGGCTGAGAAAGCAACGCTCGATCACGGACCTCTAGAAAGTTCTCGTTTATTCTTGTACCAGACGTAACTTCTATAGTTTATCCCTGCTTTCGTTCTAGAAAGTGCGCGTTCATTCTCACCCCGAGTGCGCTACGCTCGAACCTTCTCCGCCGAATCTTCCAGATAGTGATTCACCTTAGATAAGAGGTCGCCCGCGACCTTGTCGAGTCAGTTTCGCCTCAGCGTTCGATCTCGCTGCTTCGCCGCCTTTGACGCCCGCGACGCTCTGTTGTTATCTTTCTTTTTCCTTTTACATTTGGGCACAAGTTCGCCTGATTAATTGTTCAGTTTACCCCGTTATTCGCCACCTCATCACTAGTCATTCGTGACATTCTGGTGGAGGTGTGGGGTGCAGCATTCTATGCCCGTTAAGCGTACCCCTCCGAAGACACGCCGGCCAAGTGACGTGCTCAGCCCCGGGAGGCTACCCTTCACAGAAGACCAGACCAAGGCCCGGTCAAGTCGTCGTAACCAAGGCCTACCCCTGGAACTCAGACCCCTGACGCAGACACCAAAGAAGAAGACCGCGACGATGGCACACCAGTCGCAAGCCCCCGCAGCTCCTCCCGTTATCTACATGCCCGTCGCACCGCGGACGGCTGCACCCTTCCACGGTGAACTCTACGAAGACGTCGAGGATTGGATTGACCAGTACGAACGTGTCGCCCGCCACAATGGCTGGACCGACAAGCAGCGTCTGCAAAACGCGCATTTTTCGCTCGAAGGGACTGCCAGGTACTGGTACGAAAATCACGAGCCCTCTTTGACAACGTGGGATGTGTTAGAGACCCAGCAGAAGACTACATTTCTCAACCAACACCGCCGAGAGAAAGCTGAAGACCTGCTTCAAACCCGAACCCAGGGCCCCAACGAGAGCGTCACCGGCTTCGTGGAGGACGTTCTGCGCCTGAGCGCCCGCGCCGACCCTCAGGCTACGGAAGAAAAGAAGGTTCGAATCCTCATGCGGGGCGTGAGAGACAACATCTTCGGCGGCCCTGTTCGTAGCCCTCCGACAACAGTCGAAGATTTTGTCACTGAGGCAACGAACATCGAGCGTGCCCTGCAAGCCCAAGCCAGCCACTACCATCGACCACCCGGCCTCGCTGCTGTCGCGCCGTCCAGCTGCGACCTTGGCTCCAACACCCCAGGCATTCGCGAGCTCATTCGCGACGTCGTCCGTGAGGAGCTACGAAAACTGCTACCCGCCGCTGACCGACCAGCTTCGCTCTCCATCGCCGATGTCGTGCGGGAAGAGGTGCAAAGAGCCATTCAACCAAAGGCTCCCATCAGCGTAGCAGTCCCTGAAGAACCGACGCTAACTTACGCCGCAGTGGCCCGACGGTCACCACCTCCTCCTCACGCCTATGTCGCGCCTCCCCGACAGCACGACCGACGCCGCGACGACCAGGTCCAGCACGCCAGCCAGGAGTCCCGCGCACCTCAGAAGACCGACGTGTGGCGAACGCCCGACCGACGCCCTCTGTGCTTCCACTGCGGGGAAGCAGACCACACCTATTGCCGATGCCCATACCGTCGACTTGGGCTGCGCGGGTTCCACCCGAACGATCCGCGCCCCCGTTATGGTGAACGTCCTCGGGAGATCGACGAGTACCTGCGACGACCTCGGTCCCCCGAGACTCCGTCCCGCCGAGAGTTCCGGTCGCCGTCGCCACGACGTCCAGCTTCGCCGATGCACCGACCCCGACTAGAAAGCCTGTCGCCCCTCGCTCCTCGCCAGGGAAACGAGGCGCGGCAACCCCTGGAGGTGGAGTTGCCGAAGACGACCGACGTAAAGAGCCTCCAAGAACGACGGAGCGCTCCCACTCTCCCGACGCTACGCATCACAACGACACTCCTGCATCGGTGTCCAACCACCTAAACGTTGTTATCAACGGCCTCGACGCATCGGCACTCGTGGACACCGGAGCAGACTACTCAGTCTTGAGCAGTGTTGTGCGGAACGGCGTTCCAAGGAACGGCGTTCCTGGAACGCGTTCCTTTTAGGAGGAACGAAGGAACGCCGCAGTTCCATTTTGCATCGCTGGAACTGGAACGGGAATGCGTTATATTTTTGCTCGAACGGAAAGAGTAACGGCGTTACTTTTTTTCGTCCAGTGGGGTAATTTTTTTTTTGTTTCGAACAGGGAAATTTTAAAAGTATGAAAACAGTATCGTTACGAAGTGCAGGATCTCGTTACCTTTTTGACTACTAATCTTATGGATTATTTTGTGTGGTCCTTGCTCGCTAACAGTTTTGGGTGCAGGAGAGATGATGGACGTTGGTTCTTTTTTCAGTGTCCGAAACTGCGGTACAAAAAGCAAGGCTTTTAGTCGTAGGAAAAGACAAAGAAAGAGGGTTGTTTCGAACTCGGCTACTTTCTTTGGTTCCACGAATCCTCATACACCCACAAATCTAAGGCCGACTAAAGTCACTTGTGAACTTCCATAACGAGACCTACAGTTACAACAAGATCACAGACTGCCAGACATCGAACGCACCCTTGTATCCCGAACACTGGTCACTTAAAAGATACACAAAAATTTTTTTTATTTTTTCTCTTGTCCCTTACCTTCAAAATGAACAACAAAGCCAACGTACAAAGAAGTATTTGTAGTATTTAAGACTGACCTTCCAAAAGCCCTACCCTCTCCTCGACTTGCTCGTCTTGCGGACAGCAACATCAAGCAACTGTTGTTAAGTGCGAACGAGGGACTTAGTTCAATTGAAACGTGTGAGGCTGTTGTAAAATGCTCGTACTATGTTGGGTAAAAGTACATTCGGCTCGTCTGAATCGTCCACTACAAACATAAATATGGTTAAAAGCTGAGATTTTTAACTTGAATGTATCAACAAATGAAACCTTGCTTCCGCTTCTTTTCTTCTCCTGTTGCCCTTCTATAACGACATACACACTCGTATGTTGACTACTAATGGGATAGTTAAAAAAAACTGCTTGATTTAACTAAATATAGTAATTAGCAAAATACAAATGTAACGCATATGTAACGATACGTTCCATTTTTTAACTGTAATGGGAACGAGTTCCTTTTTCACAGATGTAACTTGTAACGGGAACGCGTTCCAAAAATCAGAAGGAACGAGGAACGAGCTTTCGTTCCTTTTTTTGAGGAGCGTGTACAACACTGGTCTTGAGTGGGAGGCTCTCTCGCCGCCTTCGAAAAGTCATGACACCGTGGGATGGACCACAAATAAGAACCGCCGGAGGACATCTCATCACATCGGTCGGGAGATGCACTGCTCGCGTCGAGATCCAGGGTGAGACGTGCCCTGTCAATTCGTCGTTCTGCAAAACTGTTCGAGGGACGTCATTCTCAGAATGGACTTCTTGTGTGAATACGGCGCCATCATCGACCTTGCAGAGAACAAGCCGACGGTTCGGAGACCTGGCCCATCGGCGGAAAATCCCAAAGCGACGTTAGCAGCAGTGCGAGTCCTTGCCAGCCACGTAAACCTGCCGCCGCTGTCGAGTGTCTTTGTGCCCGTCGGGACCGAAGAAGCCACCTGCGGTGTAGCACTGCTGGAAGGAAGCGTCCAACTTCTTCTCGAACGAGGGATTGGCATTGCAAGAGGCGTAACCGAGCTCCAGGACGGGCGTACCGCAGCCCTTGTCACCAACTTCCGGCAAGAGTCGCAGCACCTTAAAAAGGGTACAGCTGTGGGCTACGTCGAGGAAATTCAAGACTCAGCCGCGATCGCCGTGATCTCAGAAGATGCCTCTCCTATGCAGAACAAGACAATCACGTCATCAGAGACTACGAATTAAAGACAAGCAACATGTCGACGCCTGCCGATACAATCTTCGTCACCGCGACGTCCACATCCAGCCCGGAGACAGAGTTTGGGTGTGGACACCGATTCGTCGCCACGGTCTCAGTGAAAAACTCCTGAAGCGCTACTTTGGGCCTTACAAGATCATCCGACGCCTCGGAGATCTGAACTATGAAGTCCTTCCCGACAGAACACGACCATCAACGAGACGTCAGCCGCGACCCGAGGAACAACCCGGCTAAGAATATATGAGATATTGCAGCCACGGTTTGTGCTCAAACTGCATGCGGATCCAGATACGAAACATACCTTTGCTTTGTGCGGCACCCAGAGCAACAAGGTAAGGCGATAAACTGGTATCCCGTTCATCAGGCATAAGTGGCTCCCCCTTGGCTACTGCCATGCACAAGTTTGACCACTAGACATGTGACCGTACCCAATCCTGAGGCTTTTATGCCAAACTGAGCAAAGATTTGTATTGGGATAACTGTAAAAAACGTGGTAAACTATTTTCTCAATACTTTTAGCCCCAGAGATCAGTGTCTAGCTCCGATAAAAACCCAAAACACAGCATCATGGTTGACGGCATCTACCAGAGCCATTGCGAAGCTGCCAGAGTTTTTGTTGTAAAAGCACATTTTGGACTTAAAACAAACGAAACATACTGTAACTTATCTCGTCAGTAATGTCATAACGATCAATAAGCGATTTTTTGTGTGTGGTACTTTGTTAAAATCTAGACGTAAAACTATAAGGTCACATGTCTAGTGGTCAAAAATGTGCAACATGGTGGCGGATAATGGGGGTACTTTCAGCTGCCAGTTTATCGCTCTCAGGCCCTCTACCTTGTTGGCCCAGAGCCCTGTGTACAGGGAAAGTTTAGTGAATAGTGAATGAATGGGGAATCTAAGGCCCTGGAGTCTCTGTGAGAGCGGAGACATCGGAGCTTCTCGTTACACTTCACCTCAGGCCGGGTGCGGCAGCGCCCGATCAAAATTAAGTCCCGCGACGCCCGGCGGGCGTCGAGTTTTTTCTTTCGGCGCGGCACCGAGTCCGTGGATTATTGGCGTGAGGCGGCTGTGCTGGGTTTCTCTGTCTTCTGGCATCCAGGAAGGCGGGTTTACATTGCCCGGTATAGGAAGTATCAGACACAGCACCGCTGCGCTTATCAGTTGGTTAAGATCGCATGGGAGCAGGTTATCGCGCCGTCTGAATCCTCCTTTCAGACCGCCCGTGTTACCTACTCCAACATGGAAACTCCTCTTTCGGCTGCCGTTGTGGGTCAGCTGCAGGAGAGGGGTGTTCCTTTGGTTGCGGTAGGCGGGTGTTGGCATTCCCGACCTCTGCCCCCCCCCCCCCCCCCCCCCCCGATCTAGAGGGCCTGCAGCCAAGCCGGTACAGGAGAGAATTGACTCCGTACGCAGCCTTCTCCCGGATGACGTCAACAGGGGCCTTGACGGTTACGTCTATTTCGGTGACGTCACTGATCTCGCGCTCCAAGCACAGGGGTACACTGAACTTGTGGCCAGGCAGCCAATTGACTTTGACTTTGATGTCTTCTGGGACGTATTTCTGCGCATGGCGGCAGACCTGCCCCTCGATGAAAACGAGGAGTTGGCGCAGATTGCGGTCCCAGACATCACTGTGTCCTCCCTGATGTCACAGCAGCAGACCTCGTCCTCGGCCGGTCTCCTCCCACTTGTCACACCTTTCGGCTCGCCCTCTGGAAACAAGGACATGCAGGCAAGCGCTACCATGGTCAATCAGCGGGTGTTGGCCCATGTAGGCCCGCCCAACAGTCTGCCATTTAAGCCGACTGCCAAACCAGAAGTAATCAAGAAGGGAAAAAAGGTCAGGGTTATCTACAACGAGAGCCAGGCCAACTACATGGTCCTCAAACACGTCTTTGGAGACATTGTGTCCCTTGAGCGGGACCCGGCATCCGGCAGGTGTATTGGCATTGCGTCAAACGAAGGAGCGACGCGTGCCATTTTCACCCGTTGGTTCCATGCCTTCCATCGGTGCACCGGTGCAGGCTGGCCCGAGTTCCTTGACTGACTTGAGACCGTTCACGGCCACGAGTCGGACAAAAAGGCCTGGGAGACCTCACCAGGTCCAGTTGATCTTTGGGCCTATTTGATCATGTTGTTTATTTATTTATTTATTTCCAATACTACTAATCCCATTCGGGATTGTTGTAGGGTGGTACATCATATTGAAATATATATCTTTTAATACACATTTGAAGATAATGGTATGCAAGCCTATGTCGACAGGTGCGCTTCTAAGTTACTAAGAAACTGCTCTACACTAGTGGAATGTACAATATTTCGCGGCAAGTGATTCCATTCGTTCATAGCGCGGGGGAAGAAGGAATATTTGAAGCAATTATTGTGGGTTGGAAGTTCTTCGTAAAGCTTACCATGATTATATCTTGTTAGCCGTTTACTAGTAGGAGTTAGATAATTTTCTGTGGGGATGTTGAAGTTGCTGTTAGCTAATTCATATAAAAATTTGAGCCTTGCAATTTTCGCCTTTTTCTCCAGTGAGAACAGTTCCAATTGCTTACATGACTCGGAGGGGGAATCATGCCAACTATATTTGTTAGATATAAACCTTGCAGCCATTCTTTGTATTCTTTCTAACTTATTAACACCAGAGGCCGTGTATGGGAACCAGACGACGTTGGCGTACTCAAGCATAGGGCGGACTAGCGTTTTGTAGGCTAATAGTTTCGTCTCAGTCGATCCACTTTTTAAGGTTCTTTTCAGAAAATTAAGTTTGCTTAGCGCTTTTTGAGTTAAAGAGTCTATGTGTAAGTCCCAACGGAGGTCATGGCTTATATGTAGGCCGAGGTACTTGTACTGTGTGACTTTCTCCAGGGGTTTATTGTTGATGTGGTAGGAAAACGATTTAGGTTGCTTTTTGTTAGTTATGGTACAGTTTTATCTAAATTTAACAACATCTGCCAGTCATGACACCATTGTACAATATGTTGAAGTGCATTGTTAAGGTTGATTTGATCCTGTTCATTGTTGATTTGTGAGTACAGTATACAATCGTCAGCAAAAAGACGGATTGTTACATTAACGTTTTGAACTATGTCATTTATGTAAATAAGAAACAGGAAAGGTGCCAGTACCCATCCCTGTAGAACACCAGATGAAACTTTTTCCCTTTGACGATGAATGAGCGTCAATTGTCACAAACTGATAGCGAGCAGAAAGGTAGTTTCTTATCCAATTAAGTATTTTGCCTGCTCCCAGAATAGTTTCTAGCTTGAATAGTAGTTTTGTGTGGGATACTCTGTCGAATGCTTTCGATAGATCTATGAATATAACGTCAACCTGACCCCTGTTGTTAGAAAAGTCATGAATGTTTTCGGTCAGCTGAGTAACAGTTGATAACTGACGCCTGAAGCCATGCTGGAATGGGGTCATTATATTATTGTTCTCGACGAAGGTTCAAATGTGTTTTAGTATAACGTGCTCGAGTATTTTGGAGCAAGTTGAAGTGAGAGATATAGGCCTGTAATTAGTAAACTCGTTTTTGTTTCCAGATTTATATATGGGGATTACTTTAGCCAATTTCCAGTCCTCAGGAATTTCCCCTGTGTTGAGGGAGTGTCTAAAGATGGGTACGAGATACTTTGATATCCATTCCGCATACCTTTTTAAAAATTCATTGGGTAGATTGTCAGGGCCAGCACTCTTTTTAATATTGAGGTTAAGCAAGAGCTGCAAGACACCTTCAGTGATGTGATTGGCCTGAGCCATTTTGGCGCACGCTTCGGAGCAACCAAAACAGTGTTTTGGCGCAGCAAATGTGGCCTTTGGAGCAACCAAAACACCGTATTGGAGCAGCAAAAGCGGCTTTTGGAGCAGCCAAGACAGTGTTTCGGAGCAGCAAAAGTGGATTTTGAGGCAGATATTTTTAGGAAAATAAAAATATTTGTTTTAAGTGCTGCGCAAAGGAAGGGCACTTTGTGTTGTGTTGTGTTCTGATGTGATGTGTTGTGAGGGAACTCGGTGCTTCTGTTTTTACTGCTCAGACATCCCGCAAGTGTACAGTGCTGTAGGCATTGCCAAGCAATTTCGAAAAACCGCTTGCCATTGTTTTACTCATTCCCGACGTGCCAGGTTTTCGTCAAAAGTAAGCAAATGTAAAACAATGAATTGCAAGCGTCCCAGCTGGTGCCTCAGTCTCGCAATCATGTTCGCATGCACGTGAGGCCAACTTCGGCAGGCTTGGTGTTGGGCATGCTTCGTCGCCCGAGCGCAGACAACGGCTGTCCGATCGAAACCGAAACCATGCCCCTCAGCTCCGTCGCTAACTTATCCCCAAAATTGTACACAAAATGTAACTTTCGAGCATGCGACAAAGACAGTCCAGTGGCGCGTTCTTGCCAGGCCGGCAAATAAGGTACAAGCTAAGCACACAAAAAATAAAGAACCTCAGTGCATCGCTGCAAGAAATTGCGAGCCAGCCTCAAAACGTTTTAGGAGCGCTTTGTGCAATGACTGAACTCGAGACAAACAAGCACGCTGTGCGGGTTCAGCGTGCAGACATTGCCTTCTTTGCTTTAGCTCACTTCTCTTCACCAACTTTCTTTCACGGCAGATCTTTCACGTACCGAGGTCCCTCTCGAAAAAAGGCCCACCGTTAGGAATCTAGATAATCAATACTTTGGCAGAGCAGTCCTTGAATTAAAGATGGATTTTTGTAGTAACGTGTGATTTAAACAAGAACAGGAATGTTGATAAACTTGCGGCGGTACTTAGTTTCATTTTAGAAAGTGCCATATCTGCAGTGATGTGTGGACGGCAACATTCGACGTCGCGCGACCACGGTGACTGAAAGGCAGTGACCTATAGTTTTCCCACGGCCGTTGCTTCAGCTCACAAAGTAACTCCTGCCGCGCAAAAACGTGGTTTCGTTTCACAGCATGACGGCATGGCTGGTACCCGGCACGCTACCATCGGAGCGTCTGCACACATCCGCGTCTGTCTCTGAAAAAAAAAGAGAGAGACGAGACCCACAAGACAAGAGCGCGAAACGCGAGACGCCGGGAAAACCATGCAAGACCGGGTGGACAACTGATGCACGGTACTTTGTGTCAGGCGGTCGTTTGCACCACATACCGTATTTACCCGAAAATAGGTCGACCACGAAAATAGGTCGACCCCTATTTATTGAGCCCACCGAGAATAAAAAAAAAATAATTCAAATATAGGTCGACCTTTCTTTTTTTTTTTTTTTTTTTTTAAGCAACAGGGGAAAGTTAGGGCAAAAGAAACAAACCCTTATTTACAGCACTCTCAGCTAAATCACAGGACGATGTCAAAAACTTATTCATCGTCAGAACTTCCGCACATATCATTGTCCGAAGCTTCGTCAGCTTGGTAGACATCCTCGCAAATTGGCAACAATACCTCACTGACACCGTTGTAAAATGACGACAAGAAGACACGAAAGAAGGTGGAGACGGGCGAGCGACGAAAGACCAAATACAAAGACACGAGCAACGCTGCAAGCCCCGTGAGCAACACGCGACCCGCCGAAAAAAAAAAACTAAGACTTTTTTTTTTTTTCCTTTTTTTTTTTTTTTTTTTGCGCGCGTTTGCGAGGGAGAGAGGAATAGAGCTCATAGGAGGGCAAAGTGCACGGCGCATCGCGTTCCTCTCCCTCCCCTTCCCCCTTGCCCAGCGAGGGGAACGCTACAGGCATGATGGCGAAACCGAAGCCCGACGCCCGAGAAATGTGCGCGAGAGCCCTAGCCGGCGGCCACGGGCTGTCGGCTGCTGCTGTTCGGTTGTTTTTGTGCATCAAAAGCTTTTTGAAACAAGAAGCCGCGCGGCTCTTCCGCGACGCCGGCTAGGTGATTGATAGCTCCATACCTCCGGTAGGGTTTCAAATTTTGGTCGGCGAATTAGGTCGAAATTCTTTGGTCACGATTATAGGTCGACCCTTAATTTTTTACAACATTTCCGAAAAAAAAAGGTCGACCTATATTCGAATAAATACGGTAACACACGCCTGCTCAATTACAGTACTCAGTTTAGTTTCGGTTATGAAAGGCGACCTAAATTGGTCCATTGGCGCAGGCTTGGCGCAGATTACCCATATTTTGGCGAAATGTAGCAGGATGTAGCAGGGTTAGCCCCTTGGCGCAGTTTGGCGCAATTGGCGCAGCAATCACGTCACTGCACCTTGTTCGGTAACTACTACATCGTCCAATGTGGGCAGAGCTGAACAAGAGACAAAAGAACGTATATTATCATTATCCATAGTAAATACAGAAAGAAAGTACTCGTTGAACATCTTCGCTACATTGGTTTTATCATTTGACAGTGATTCTAGGTGTGACTTAGTAGGTTCAAGTCGATCTTGACGGTATGTCTGAGGGGGCCATTCGGCTGCTTTGTGGAGCCCTCGCCGACTATGCCTGTCCACCGATACAGGTGCACGGTAGCAAGGTGTTTCAAGCACCCTACCGCATTGGGTCCGGCTCATACCTTACGGCCCACGGCAATACCTGTTGCCATTCGTTTATGGCGGACTACGTCCTGGACAGGCTGTCCGAGCAGGGTCTTATCACCGAGGAGGAGGAGGAGTACCTCAGGCAGTTCGATGCTCTCGGCGATGACTTTCGCGGGCTGGTCATCCACCGCGAGACTGCAGAGCTGTTTGATCGGACCATTGACCAGGTCTTCGGTACAGTCACCACCACCTCCACGCCCCCCCATCTTTGGCAGGCCCAACGAAGGTGACTCCCAGGAGTTTCTCAGGAGGAGACATATCAGACTGGGAAACGAGATCCGCACCTTTCGAGAGCCGGTGCGGGTTCTCGCTAAGCTCTACCATGGCCAGGCGGCGACCAGCGTGGCACGCTTCACGGCGTCGCTGCAGGCCATGCACTACGACGTTGGGTACAATCCCTGGCTTCATGACATACTTCTGAAGCTCATTCCCGCAGGCCCCGTCAACCAGGCCGAGTATGACAGAGAAGTGGAGAGAAAGATTCGCAAGGTGCCGTCCATGAAGGGTCATCCGTCAGATTTCTTTCCATCGTTCAACGTCTGTGCGGACGCGGACGGCTCCCAGGCGAATCCCGCACTTGCCGCGTATGCCTTCTCGTGAGGCACAGGCAAAGGGCAATCAACACAGAGAGGACATGCTAAGTTGTCCACGGCTAAGGAGGGCTGTGAGGTGACTGCCTGAGGGCGTGGCGACCCCTCGCCGTTCCTAGCTGCCGGTCGGATTCCACCGGCTCCCACGTAGCCAGCCTCCTCCTCCTCCTCCTCCTCAAGGAGGAGGAGGAGGAGGAGGAGGAGGAGGAGGAGGAGGAGGAGGAGCTTGCCTTGTTAGTCTCTTGCCCTGATCTCCTGAAGTGCCTGCATAGGAATCTGAGGGATAAAATCTGCCTATAAGAATTCCTCTTATAAAAATTCCGCTTATAAAAATAAGGCTGAGGCCACGTCCTATGACAACAACTGAATTGCAAAGATCAGTCTGAACATGATTCCCCGGTTTCATGGTTGCTGTACGTTCCTGACCGTTGTCTGCCGGCCGCGTACAAGCTTCATTTTCCAAGCCTGCTTCAAACTCCTTAGACGGATCCCAGCACAAAGAGTGCAGCGAAAATGGTAAGCTTTCTTATGTTGCTATTACACCAAGTTTTGCCAGTCTTTATGAACACCCCGCAAGCACTGTTGAGATAGTGATATCAGCGGTTAATTTCTCAGAATAAGCCCTGTCTGCATATTCGCTTCTGATTGAAACTTTTAAAGAGAAACTAGAAAAAGAGAAATCACAAATATCGATAATATTTTTCAATCTGGTGCACAGAAGCAGCAGAAAGGCCTTTTCAAAGTACTGCTGAAACCCCCCCACAGCCCCCACAATATAACAAATATGATAGTGAGAGCGAGAGAAAAAGTTCTGCTTTCCTGCACAGCAGTAGAGGTGTATGCCAGCAGAGTCTTCGATGACTACTTTTTCATTACAGACGTGTAAAATTCATACATGACTTCCGAGAAGAATTGGCACCTCTGGCGCCAGTACTCCTCGAACGTGACATATAAATTCATGGCCGAGGTCGCACGGGAAGACCCAAACATCCTCGACGTCTACGACCTCTTGCGTGACAAGAAAAAACTCAACCGGTTCTGTGAAGATTGTAACT
Organism: Ixodes scapularis; assembly: GCF_016920785.2. Classification (NCBI taxonomy): domain Eukaryota; kingdom Metazoa; phylum Arthropoda; class Arachnida; order Ixodida; family Ixodidae; genus Ixodes; species Ixodes scapularis. The sequence goes on from NW_024609839.1 coordinate 21,399,483, forward strand.
TCACCCCAAAGACGCGGCTGCCTGTAGTCACAGGTGGAGCACAAGGAGTAGCACTTCCCAACCCAGTTTATAGGAAGAGCAGAAAGCTGCACTTCAATGCCGCCCATCTCCACTGCTTCGAAGCAGTAACAAAGTGATAGCCGAGGGCCAAGAATAGGGGCCGAATGGCTTGTTCTATGCAAGGACAGACATCCTGGGCAGGACCAACATCAAACTATCCTAAGTTGAGGTGTTGTGACTTCTCTTTGCCAAGGCCAACAACCTCACAACACAGCAGACCAGGCAGATTCTGCATGGAGAGTTTGCAATAAAGCTCCCACATACAAACCGACTGGTTTGTATGTGGTTGCGACGAGGGAAGCGATGCCACAGATGGGGGCTCAAGGATAGGTGGTCCAGGCCGACAAGCCCTATTGTATGGTAAGAGGAAAGGGTATGTCACCGCCTCCTGGTGGGCGACAGTTTTGGATCTCTCAAGGACAATTTCAACGGGAGGGTATGCGGGCCTTGGGAGTTTGAAATAGTTGACATGGACACCCGGGAACTGCGCATGATCAGGGTCCACAGATGCTAAATCCTGACCATGCCGAGATAAGCAAGCATGTGGTGCCAGGTATGACAATTGTGATGGTCAAATAGGCAGAATACCGGACCATTTCTGCACTGCAGGAAGCCGACTACGCCGCTCGGCTACGTCTACCCCACGGTGAACCAAACTGCCGCTTCATGGTCCCCAGGATCAACACCCACACCCAGAACATCGAGGCCGCCTGGGGTCCATTTAAGTCTTTCCTGGTCCGCAAGATGAAGGGCTCGAGCGGACTGGGAGCAGACACGCAGCAAGGGCAAGCCAAGGCGTACCAGATCCTCCAAAGGTACCCAGACTGGTACTGGCGGCAGTCACTGAATGGGCCAGCCATTTGCAAGGAACTATTCCTTCCCCGCCTCTATACCATTTCCAAGCTTTACCCGCAGTGCTAAAAATATGGACACTGAAAACTTTAATATACTTTTTTGTCTCTAATTTATTGCCACTCCATTAGATCATTCGGGGCAGCGGAACCTGAGGCAAAATCTAAATCACTAGCTTACAAGAACTATGAAACAAAATAATACTAAAAAATACATGGGTAATCTACCTGTCTAGAAATATAAAGAATATGTTAGGAAAAGTGACAGAAGGAGTTCTGCTTTCCTGCAGAGCTGTAGAGGCTTTTTGCCAGCATAGTCTTCGATGACTACTGCTTCATTAGACATGTCAGATTCGTACACGACTTCTGAGGGGCACTGGTGCCTCTGGCACACATTCACATCATGGCAGTGGTCACGCGGAAAAACCCGAACATCCTCAACATCTGCAACTTCATGAGAGACAAGGAAAAACTCGACCGGTTTTGCGAAAATTGCGGCCTTGCCCCCAAAACACGGCCGCCTGGGATCGTGGGTGGATCACGGGACGGAGCACCCGCAAACCCGGTTTTGCGGCAAGTGCAGAGACCTGCACTTCAATGCCGCCCATCCCCACTGCACTGGAACAGTAACAGAGCGCCAGCTGAAGGCCAAGAAAAGGGGCTTTTGCAACCAGATGCGATGTGGCAAGCGTGACCTAAGGGTCCTGGAGCTGAACCACAGGCCGAACAGCTCGCTTTACTTGAGGACAGACATACTAGCTGGGAAGGACCAACGTCAAGCTATCCCAAGCCGAGGTGCTGTGGCTTCTCTTTGCCAAGGCCAACGACCTCACAACACAGCAGACTAGGCAAATTGTACATGTTGAGTTTGCAATGGAGCTCCCACATACAAACCGACTGGTTCTGTTACGCTTGTGAGGACATGGTCGCGACGAGGGCAGCGATGCCACAGCTGGGGCACCCAGGCCGAATGGTCCAGGCCAACAAGGCCCTATTGTGTGGAAAGAGGAAAGGGACCGCCAATCGCCTCCATGCAGGCAACAGTCTTTGCTGCTGCAGGGCCCATTTCGGTGAGAGGGTCTGCAGGCCCTTGGTGTTCGGAATGGTCGACGTAGACATTGGGGAACTGCACCTGATAAAGTTCGCAGATGCAACACTCTGACCCTGTGCAGGGAGATATGCAAGCATGTGGCACCAGGGACAATAGTGACGGACGATTGGGTGGCGTACTAAAGGATCCCTGCACTGCAGGAAGCCAACGGTACGCCACTCAGTGATGTCTATCTAACAGTGAAGCCATACCCGCCACTTCGTAGACCCCAGGATCAGCGCCCACACCCAGAACATCGAGGCCGCTTGGGGTCCAGCGAAGTCTTTCCGGGTCTGAGGAGAATGCCATGTTCAGGAGACGGACATCTTGCCTCTCCTCAGTACGGCCGAGTTGGCCAAACAACAGTGTAAAGACCCGGAAACCGCTAAGGTAATTCATTACTTCAGAGTGAGACCCTGCCAGCCAGCGTAGTGAAGGCACGCCGGATATAAGGTGTTGCTGAGCACAGCAAACTTGACCAAGATGGCCTGCTGCTGAAGGTTGTAGTGGAGAGGAAACTCCTCTGGATTCCAAAACAACTGTGCCAGACAATGCTTCAGCTGTTGCATGGTAACCCACTCAGTGGCCACTGAAGCTACTTTAAAACATTGAAATGGGGGTCGTCAGCCATGTCAACCTATGACGTCCCAGCCTCGGCCCCCGCCATTGACACCGCCAGCCTCGGAAGCCTGGCTCCGTTCTCCTTCTGGCGGCGCCAGTGAGTGGCCTGCAGCAGTTTGAGGACTATGCTTTCGCTACCGGCATCCACGTGGCATCAGAAGAAACCAGGGTTAGGACTCTCCTCTACTGTATAGGACCCCGGGCACAAGTCATTCTCAGCTCGCTCATGTCGGACGAAGAAGCAGATAAGCCTTACGTGGAAGTCACCCGGCGGTTCACCAGCTCCTTCGTCCACCCCCTGAACAAGGTCTACGAGATCTATAGGTTTCACAAACAGACAAAGGAAGCCGGCGAGACCGTTGTGGCGGCCCGTGTAGACAAGCTCCAAACGCAGACAGTCCTGCGGACGGCGGCCATAGGGGTGAAACCCGGCACCACGTATTCCAGAGGGGAAGGAACTTGGTGCCTGAGCGTTGGGGGACCGTCGGCTTAAGAGCCAGACGTCTTAATGGATTCTCCCTCGCCTACTTGAAGACAACTCGCCGAGAGGAAGTCTTCGTCTGGTGCTCGTAAAGGAAACACATTTTTCGGTCCGCCTTGTTAGCTTCGGTTACTAAACTTATGTAGTCCTTGTTAAACAGTTATCTCATTTTACCCTACTATATACCGATATTGAAGTTCCCACCGTCGGCTCAAGAGCAAGACATGTGAATGGATTCTCCCTCGCCTTTGTGAAGACAATTCGCTGAGAGGGGGTTTTCTTTTGGTGCTCGTAAAGGAAACACATCTTTCAGTCCCCCTTGTTAGCTTTGGTTATTAAACTTACGTAGTCCTCGTTAAACAGTTATCTTGTTTTACTCTAATATGTACCTACATTTAAGTTCCTTCGTGACCAAACCCTCATCCGCGACCAATTTGTCAGGAGTCTGGCAGACTCGCGACTCTCGGACCAGTTGTTGCGCAACCCGAAGCTATCCCTGGACGACGCACTCAAGCAGGCCTGGCCACACAAAGATGGCGAACTGGAGAAGCGCCAGTCTCTCGGCGGCCATCAGCTGTCAGCAGCACACGTGGACGCAGCAACAGAACCTGGCCACCTGACACGCGACTCCGTGTCAGGTGACCGGCCCGAAGCTTCCAGAACCTCTCGAAGCAACTCAAGCAACGCTCGCAAACTCTCCAGGAACAGTAACCGGCCACTGCCAGTGCTGCAGCCATGAATGTGGGTGTGGGTTTGGATCCCACTAATGACACCTCAAAACGCCCGCATCGCCACGATTTTGCAATGCGACTTGTCTCAATGACGAACACTAAACGAATGAAGAGAAGCGATCGGCACTGCTTTCATCGGTCGCATCAATACAAGGCTTACGCACCCCCACAAAGTCGACGGCGACTAAGCTGGACGACAGGGTGATTCAGGAATTCTCACATCTTCACACAGAAACTACCACGCACAAAAACAAACACGGCACAGCTCTGCAACGTAAAACCGGGTCACTTCAAGAGGTCGGCGCCCCACGGCGACAACGAAGTTGAACGCAGCGTGCACCATGTTGAGAAAGATAGTTCATCAGCCCCTGACGACAGTGACGTTAAAGAATGAGTGGAAGCGATTGGCTAGTGGAGTTATTCCAAGGTGGCCAACTGAGCTTTGGCTTCACCAAACATTCAATATTATGTTCGCGTCAAAGCTGAATGCCGTGGACTTGACGCCACAGGAACAAAAGGTGACATAATCGATCGCCTTCTCCGACACATTCACTCGGAAATGCAGAAGGAACCAAAAGTCAGCCTACCACCTAATGAGAATGGAGCACCACAGGTAGTCCACCGACCGCATCGTAACCGCAAGTTACGAGTGACATAGTCATCACATTAGCTTCTTGCCTGGAACAAAATACCCAGACTCTAGCCCGCATGCAAGTCATTCGCACAGCGACCCGCGCACTTGACAATGCAGCCCGATTTCTCGCAGTCGGTACTGTTTTTCAACGTGACAACTGTACTCACGCCGTTGGAGAAAACCGCACACAGTCCAAAAACAGCCGCCCGACGGTTCGACACCGAAGTTGGATTCACATGTCCGTTCAAGCTGGGCACTATGCCCAGCTTGAACCAACAACGTCCCGCCCCCGGAGACCCGAGTGCTCCAAGAAGCCATGTTGTGCCCTCTATCCCTTGCGCCACCGGTCGGGTATATCGATGCCCCTTTCCTGTGGAGCCAAATACACCGGGTAGACAGGGCGCTGCGTCAATGATCGAATATGAAAGCACCAGCGGGAGATCACCAAAGATGAGGCGGACTCGCAACGCCCGATGCTGGTGCACCTCAGGGCATGCGCCTAGTGTTCCCCCGCTTTCTCCACCACCCGCGTCCTGGGGGCGCACAAGAACCGGTACGGGCGGGAAATATTGGAGGCCTTTGCCACAAGAAGAGCGCCGCACAAAATCTCGTCGCCGTCACTCCTGCTCTTGGAGAGAGAGATGACCTTCCTGCAGCCGGAGTTGGCGACCTTAAAGGGGTAGTGAAACAAAACTTTAGCGCCGATCTTGTTGCATGAATATAGGCTAGGGACAGGCACCACCTCAGAAATATAAATATTGCGCTGTAAAACACAGGAGAACTAATTTTAAACATAATTAAACGATTTCAAATTCTCATCTGGTGGATGGGGGGAAGTTCTCGTGACATCACTTGTGCCATAATAGCAGCGCCGTTCTGCGGCAATACGGCGTGCGGGCAGAATTCGCCTAGGCCTGAACGCGTTTGCAAAGCCTTGGCGGAGAAAGCCAAAGCGTAGTTGGCCACAGTGAGCTCGTTCTCGTTGCAGCTCTTTGCACGACACGACCCGAGCACGCTTCTGGCACGGCCGGTATTAGTTGCTGCGAGTCGCGAGCTGCGAGCCGACGTTAAAAAGGATATGTTTGAACTACGAGGGTGTCAGCAAGAGCCACGCAAATACCTGTTCACATTCGGAGCGGACACGCGCGTTTGATCGAAGTGCTGGATTCGCTCTGTTAGACCACGTTTCGGTAAGCGCTTCTGGACCAATCTTTTACGATTGCAACTAGATACTGACATGACACTCGGCAAAGAAAGGTTAGACCGACATCGCGTAGCTCTCACAAACTGCTATAGCTCGACAGTGACGTAGCGTCGAGTCAGAATAAAAATGGCATACTAATAACAGAGTGTACATACCGATTTGCGAAGGTAATCCGTATGGCGTTTATTTGAGCTCTATATCACACAAAACAAAGAGATAGAATCAATGAGAGTCCCTTTTCGACGACAGCGTTCGTCACCGCTGTCTCGGAAAACAAGGAGATCGAGATGACAAGGGGAAGATATTGACCTCTGAAATTTAGTTCAGGGATCAAACTACTCATCCGGTAAGGGTCCACAAGGGTCGCGCGGGCATATTCCATTCAGCAGGCCAGCCGGTCATGGACAGACGGTCTTGGCCAAGGACAGCCGGAGCAACGGTGCGCCGAATCGATGTTGCTGCTAGGCCTACTATATTCTGCCGAGCTCGCTTGATCGGCAGAATTGTGGGCGTTGTAGCTCTTCTCGTGTGTTTGTGGATCCTGAGTTCTTGATCGTCGTGGTCTGTTTTAAGTACTCCTTCCTTTTTTCTTGCTGGTTGAAGTCGGGACGCACGAGAAGAGCACGTAGAAAAATAAATCTCCGTTGGTGGCCGATACCAAGTAACTGAGCGACGCTGTCGGCCTTGTTGATTTGATCGTAAAAAGTGCGTAAGACAGCTTCGGAGCTGTCGTAGGATTCTGTCGTAACCTGCGCAAAGGTTACGACAATTTCGTTTCGAGAGTACGGGTTTTCTCTCAAATTTGTCGTACGCACTTTTTTCGTCGTGAGTTCGCTTTGAGAATCCAGCCTCAGAGCTGGTTTTGTCAGTGCTGCCGTGGTTGCCGACTTGCCGTGGTGCAGTGTGCGTGCAGCCCTTGCACATCTCAAACGGCCACGTTGTCACAGGTCGTAAATCGTCGACGCGCCACCAAATGACAACGCTCGTAACCACAACATTCACGCCGTAGCCTTTCCCGTCTGGCACAAGTGACGTCACGAATGCGCCCAATATCCCAAGACGCATCGCACTCTCCGATGGCCGATTTTTGAGCGCGCGCCCAATCGGGCCGATTAGGGTGAAAAATATAGCCATCCGTTCAAAATACAAACGCGCAATTATGATTTATGAATATCATTGATCATATTGAACCTATTCCTGACCATAATAGGTGTATTTCAAGTTTCGCTTCAGTATCCCTTTAACGGCCCGGACTAGCGGGCGTTGACTTGGAGAGTTTTTGGGACAAGATGCCTGCCCACGCCAAGTGCACCCAACCTCCTTTACTTCCTTTCCCGCCCCCTTCGCTCTTTTCTTTGCTCTTCCCCCCTTTCTTCTCCCCCCTCTCTCTCGGTGGCCTAATCTTTCCCACTAACCCTCTCCCCAAATCTTCGGCAACTCGTTGCTCATCGGCCTGGCAATAAAGACCTCAATGTGTTGAAAGTCGAAAGATGTTTGTCCTGTCCGTCCTCTTTGTCTGACTCTTTCGTATGTTTTTGAATTTATTACCAACGTGCTCAATCCAAGTTTAAAATTGGATAGCGTGCAAAAGCTAGCATCATAAAATGATGACGCCCTAAGTGCTATAGCTCAAGGAAAAGCTCCATGGAACCGCTAAAAACTAGCACCTAGCATGTGACGGCCGCCAGATTACTTTGCAGGCAATTAGCAACGGGACCTGGCCTCATTAAAAGCGGGATGGGATGCGAGTTACCACTTACTAGCACCACCTGCCGGCACACCAGTTCTTGCTTCGCAAAAGTCAAGCATGGCCAACAAGTTAGCAGTCGTTGCGTCTTTTGCTATGTTTATTCGGTAATAAAAGTTAATTGGGTTTCTATTGCTTTGCCACACCACGCCTCATCACCCAGAAGCCGCTCTCTAAGCCAACGCCCAACCATAAAAGGGCCCTGCAACGACTTCTTTACTGGGCTTTAATTTGCACCAAGCCTGTGCGCACTGAACGTAGTAACTTAGTGAAACTTTTCTTTTCACGAAATTTATTTTAAAAGTTATAGACACATTAAGATTACAGAAACAAGCAAAAAATAACCTCCTTCATGATGTCCCTGGTCCTGGCTTGGGTGGCCAATGATAGAAGCGAAGTGACTTGCCAATTGGCTGCAGCTTACGTCGATGGCCGCTTCCTCTGCAGCCACGTGCACTTCAATGACTCGTTGCTTGCTTCAGCCCTCCACCACGCTCGCCGGCATGAATTTACTGGGTCTGTCGAAGTTGAAGTTCAGAATCTTCGGTAGAAGTGCGGGGCTCAGAATAGTGCCCTACCAGGACAAGTGGTGATCATATCACGCCATAAACACGCACGGCTGCCAGAGGGACCTGGCCTAGCCAGCCTAACTGGATCTTCCCCCTTTCCCCGCACCGGAGAATTCCCCTTGCCCGCAACCGCAGTGACTGAGGAAAGTGGGGAGCGAAGGGGAAGACGGGAAAAGGAAACGAGGCCGAGGGGAGAGACCTGCCCTGGAAGCGTATTTCCAAAACGTGGCTTTTCTAGATCTGCCGCAGAGAAGTGTGCACCGATAGACCATTTGCAGTCTCTCCCAAGCGCCCCGGCGCGCGCGCGAGGAATCTTGGGATCGGTGTTCTGTCGGCCCCCGTCGTCTGGCTGCTCTCCGTTGGAATCGCATCACCTCGCCCTAGACATACTTTTCATCTTCGTTGTTTATACTTAATAATCCTCTTTTTTATCTACTCCAGTGTATTTTTCTTGTTCATAAGTGTATCTATTTCGTTCAGCGCTTTGTATTTCTTCTGTATATTACGTGTTTTTGTGCATATTCCATCGTTTTCGACGCGGCCGTCGACGGACACCACGCCGCTTCGTTCGCCGCTCCCGGGGTGAGTACTGACTGTTGCCGTTACGCTCTATCCCGCTCCTAGGCCGTTCATTTAACTCGTGTGCGGTCGCGAGAGAGCAGTTTCGAACATCACTACAAATGTCACCGCTGTAAGCAGAGAAATAAAGTAGTCATCACGAAGCGAAGGCCGACATGCCTTCGCTTCGTGATGCGCTCGCCCTGTGAAATGTGAGCGTGGGATATCGAGTACTGCTTGCGTGCTCAACATTCGGGACGGTGCTTTGTCGTTGCGATCTTTTTGCCCTTCGGACGCTTGCGAAGCTGTACCAGCGGTCGGCGTGCCTCGGCAGCGCTCGTCAACAACCGTCCGCGCAGCATCACATCCTTCGCGTTCGGTTCTTCGTCGCGGCGGGAGAAGGGGTTCTGACTGCGTTTTATGCATAGTATGGGGGAGATTCCATTGTTTATCGAAATTACAGTTCAGCTAGCGCGCTCACTGTGGTGAGGCAAGATTGCCCCTGCGAACCGCGCTAACACAGCGTCCCGCGAGTGCATATCTTTATTGATCATCCCGTTTTCACGCAAGCGCGTGCATATGAAATGCTAGACACTTTTTAGTGGCTCTGCGAACTGCTTCTTTTGGACGAACACTGACGCATTGAAAGCTGGAGTGTCTTTGCCACTCCTGTACAACACTTCACGGTCGTGCCAGCAGCTTTATGCTGCTGGCACGAAACGGATTATGGTCAAAACGCGTTCTTCGTATTCAGAGCTGCACTATATCATGGACACTGACAGGGCAGCAGCAACAAGCAGCTCAGTGACACTGGAGATGCTTGTCCCCAATGCCAGTGCGTGGCTTGCTTTCAGAATGCTCCTTCGACTGTGTAATGTTCGAAAGTGCACAAGAAGTTGTAGATTACAAAAGCTGGCATGTTTGCCTAATAGCAAACGCTCTTTTTTTAGCACAAAGTTTACAGCAGGCTTTTTTTGAGGGGTTGTTACCCTAGATGAACTCTTACTTCGCAAGTTTAGGTTAATTCTGTCAAAACAACACCAAACCCATTAAAAAACTGTGTTGGTCAAATTTCCGTCCTCCTTTTAAAACGCTGACTGAGCTGCCTTTTTTTCAGGGAAGGCTATGGCGACACGGGATGTACCAGAGCCGCAAGAGCTACCACTTCCAGCAGGACCTTGGACCAAGCAGCTGAAGGACTTTCCTTCCGCATTCTCGGAAAGCCACATCCAAGGGCATGGCCAAGCAGCTGGAGCACAGAAGCACACAAGTTCTGGCTACAAAATGTTCAAGGCCCACAAAGTGCAGAACATCTTCCTCCACACCACAAGTGCATCAGAGACAATTGTCAAGGCTAACGTGGAGGCTTCCATGACCCTTACGAAGCGATACGCAGTGCATGCTGTGCTCTGCCAAGATGGGCAGGTCAGCAAGGCTTCCTGTTCCTGCAAGGCTGGACAAGGCGGTGTGTGCAAGCATGTGGCAGCACTGCTTTGGCACATGCTAGACCTGATAAGGGAGGGAAGGTCCTACATCCCGGATGCTCTGGCCTGCACTGAGGGAGCAAGGCAGTGGGGCCCATCTTCAAAGAGAGGTGCAAGTACGGTGTCGTTCAACGAACTAGAATTCGTCAAGCACGACTCTAGCAACAAGGCGAAGAGTGCGAGAAAAACCACGGAAGTGCATGTGGACGTGGCGCAGGCAACCGTCAAGAGGCTGCATACAGATTTCATTGAGAAGGGAATATTCCCAATGTTTGCGGACGTGATGGAAGAAGCTGCCTTCACACCCTTGCCAAGGAAGGTTCAGGAGCACTCGAACACGGATGATGGGGCCTCTGCAGCACGGATCAGCTTGCCCATAAAAGAGTGCTGGAATCACCAGATGCCACCAAGCGATCCATGCACCCTGACTCTTACACAAGCTCAGCACCTGGAGGAACAGACACGTGGCCAAAGCAGAAGTATGCTGTGGCACACGGAACGTGAGAAAAGGATCACGGCATCACAGTTCGGAGACATCGTCAAACGACAAGCACCCGTGAACGAAAAGTTTCTCAGGACGATTTTCTCGGGCGGACATGGCACGACACGTCACATGAGGGCGGGACTTCAGAATGAGGCGGCTGCTCTGAAGCGCTACAAGGCCAAGCAAAAGGTCCAAGTCTTCAGTGTTGGCCTTTGCATCAACCCTGGCCTTCCCATGCTGGGGGCATCACCAGACGGGCTGGTCTGGGACGAAGATATACAGGAGTACGGACTAGTCGAAGTGAAGACCGTGTCACGGGCGATAGATGCGAACCTGACGACCTTCGAGGAGGTGATGAGCAGAGGGTTTGTGGAGTTTATCCATGCGGACAAGAGTGTCGACAAAAAGCACAAGCACTACTACCAGGTGACAGGACAACTTGCGCTCACAGGACTGGAGTGGTGTGACCTTGTTGTTGACTGGGCGAAAGACTGCTGGGTCACACGGGTGCCCTTTGATGAGGCACTCTGGGTGAACGTTATGGTGCCACGCCTGACAGACTTTTTTTTTAAATATCGGAAAGACTGAGTGTTGATCATAAAATTGTAGTGTCTGTTGTGGGCGGTTCTAGTGCCAAGTTTGGACACTTTTGGTAATCGGGTTGCAAACACTGCCCGCGTGGGTGGGCGGCTCCGTACGTCAGCCTGCTGGTTTCGACTTCGACAACACCGGTTCTTGGCCTACCCGGTTTACGCAACTCGAGGAGTACGCTTATGCCTCCGTACTTCGCCAAGCACCACCGGACATTCAGGTGCGGACACTTCTCTACTGCATGGGCCCCGAGGCTCGGGTCCTTCTCGACATGTTCGGCTTGAACGCCGCCTCCCTGAACAACTACAACACGGTGGTCAAGCGCTTCTCGGAACACTTCCTGTACCCCGTCAACGAGGTGTAAGAGTCCTCGAGGTTCCACGAGCGGGTTCAGCAGCCGGGAGAGAGCGTCGACAGTTACTACGCCGAGCTCTGCAAGCTTGTCAAGTGGTGCAACTACCCGTCCCCCAAAGTCGAAGAACGCCTGGTTCGCGACCGGTTCGTTGTTGGTCTTTGCGACGAACGCCTGTCCGGCCAGCTCTGCTGGAAAGCCAAGCTCAGCCTCAAGGACGCGTGGACGCAGGTGAGGCAGATCGAAGACGCCGAAAAAGAAAAAAACTGCTCGCGGGAGTCGAGAGTGTCCAGGTCACCGTCAACGTTGACGCCACCAAGTCTTGTCATGGTCCGACGCACCAACGCAAGACAACAAAACGGTCAGACGACGCATCAGCAGTGTCTTCACTTGGCGATAACGACCCAGGTTCCTGCAGCTACTGCAGTCGGGCCCCCCACACACGCTCAGACTGTCCTGCTCGGCAGTCTCTGTGCAATTATTGCAAGAAGAAGGGCCACTTCGCGGACGTCTGTTGCGCTCGGAAACGAAAGCAGAGCAAGGTGGCGTTCCTTACCGCTCCACGCAATCCTCGAGACTGAGAAGGCCAAGGCCAAGTACGTTGAGGTCAATGTCGACAACTACACGGCGATATTCAAGGTAGATTCCGGCGCGGAGGCGTCTGCTGTTTCGGAAGCCTTCCCGAACTTACCTCATCATCTGGACAAGGTCGACGACCTGCTGACAGCACCAGGAGACCAGTCGCTAAAAGTCATTGGGTACTTCATGGCTACCCTCCTGTGGCGAGGCAAGACCGGTCATCAGCGTCTGTACGTGATCAAGTCCCTCTCTATGCCCCTGCTCGGGTTCCCAGCCATCCAGGCTCTGGGTGTGGTAAAGTTCTTGGACGACATGAAAGTGCCGGCACCGCAGGGACTTTTCAGAGGTCTCGGCACGCTCAAGGAGGAGTACAAGATTCGGCTACGCCCGGATGCGGTTCCGTTTTCACTTAGTGTTCCATGCCGCATACCGATACCCCTGCGCGAGGTGGTGCAAACAGAACTGGCCAAACTGGAGCAAGACGGAGCCATTCGGCGTGTCACCAACCCCACACCTCGGGACGCTGGACTGTTCATGGTTCCAAAGTCGTCGGGAGGTTACCGTGTCTGTATCGACTTTACAAAATTAAATCAAGTTGTCCCGAGAGAACGTCATGTGCTCCCCACCGTCGATCAAGTCCTGGGACTTCTGGGCGATGCGGCAGTCTTCTCGAAGCTCAAAGTTACCTCAAGCTTCCATCAGGTCAAGCTTTCCAAGGACTCTCAAGAGCTTACGATGTTCATTACGCCGTATGGGCGTTATTGCTTTTGCCGACTCCCATTTGGCATCACGTCGGCCCCTGAGTTTTTCCAGCGACAGGTGGCGTGGATCTTGGAAGTCCTAGACGGATTGGTCAACATGGTCGACGACATCCTAGTCTTCGGCAGAACGAAAAAGGAACATGACCAACGCCTGCGGCAGGTGCTGTTGTGTCTCTCCGAGGCCGGCGTCACCCCTAGCTTCCGTCGACGGTTCGGCCTCAGGTGGACCTGTCTACTCGCGTCATCGTGATGTGCCTCGTCCAGCATCACCACCACGTGTTCGTGGTGATGGTACGGGCCGACACTACTCAACCCATTCTGGAAGACAAGTGGTCGCTCCCAAGAGACTCAATCTGTAAAACTTTGTTTTTTTTCACAGCCAAGGTGTCCGATACTCTCCTTGAACATTCTAAAGGGGGGATTTTGCGGGCGGTGCTAGTGCCAAGTTTGGACACTTTCGGTAATCGGGTTGCAAACACTGTGCCCACGTCTTGTGTAAAAAGCCATTGCCTCGTGTGATAAAGGTGCCTTTTGGTTCCTAGCTCTGGACGCTCAGTTGGTTGCTTGCCGTCGCTGGTGGGCTGTGCAGTTTCACCGCCGGCCACAGCCCGGCACGGCAGTGTCACAAAGGAATCAACCTCATTTTTAATGCCAAAGACTTGGAGAACATATAATAAACCAACTTTTGTGAACTGAAAGTGGCTGTCATGACAAGTAGTTGGAATGCCTCAGACTGCTCATGTCGGCACAAGAATTTGTTGCAAACTGTAGCGCGTACCTCTGTCCGATATAGTAGTCGCAATATTTGTGTACTGAAAATAGAGTTTGTGCACTGTGCATGCTAAATTTCATACACTTTTCCATTGTTTACAAACCCACGCCCCAGCGTGTAATCTTCACAGCCTAGCATGCGCGTGGTCGTCAGTTGTGAAACCGTCCAAAGCACGCGCCATACACACAAACACTAAAGATGGTATGAGAGCGTGTGACACCTAAAGAGGGCATGATCCTCTTCTGCATTATGCGCGAAAGTTCCAACAACGACCATGTGCTGTGGCTACCAACGCCGCTTCCGGCGGCCCACCTGGGAGCAAAATTGGTTTACGGTAGTGTCGTTACTGATTTCAGCGCTATTGATGGTGAAATTTTGGTTGCACGTCAAGGTCCCCACATGTTCTTCCTCTGGGGTGACAGACATCTTCCTTTGGTTTAATCTGTAAACCCTCTAATCTTCATTTGCTGGGGCATATTGACGGAGAATTTTAGTAATTCGCACAATTTACAATGCAACAGCTTGTTTTCAACATCTTGAATTTTTGCCTGTGGCACACGCAATGGCATCTCAGTTAAAGCCCCTTCATGTTTTAAAAGTAGCGCAAAGTGCGTCGATGCACGAGGCACGTGCAACATGCAGCCCTTGGGAAGATCATGGCGACACAGCGCAGCACTGAGCTAGATTTCAGACGCCATGTCCTTCCCAGAAGTGGCACACGGTACGTGTCTCGAGAATTTCCACAACAATGAATGGCGCCACTTTTCCCAGGATAGAGGGGCTTTAATCTCAGTCTGCCTGTTGCCCCACCAAACAGTTCTGCTAGGAGTCGACTGTGGCCCCACCATTACGTCTATTTTTCTTTATTAACCACTACATTTCCGCCCTTTTTAGAGGATATGTGTGTATTAAAATAAAACATCCAAAAGTATTGAAATTAATTTAATCAGTCCTAGTTAAAAATTAAGAATAATCAAATGCTCGCTACTCTGTCGTGTAGTGTGCAACCAATCTAAAATTAAAACCTGGCAAGTTTGGACAACATTTTATTGCGTTGAGTACTTCTGACAGGAATCCTAACGTCCTTGATTTCTTTCATCATGACCATCTACCTTTGCTTTGAAACATTTATTTAACGACCAAAGAAGTGGCCACCATATCTGCCCTGCTGTTTGGGCATAAAAAGAGGAAAAGCTTTTAATCTTCTCGGGAGCTTCCAGGGCGAATGAGACAAGTGGCAGCGATCAGGGACTCCTGGGGCTTCAGTAGTCTGGAGTCACCTGGTTGATCTCGGCGAGTATGGTTTCCTTGAGTGCCGTAGGGAGGTTCTGAAGTTGCCCGACTGTGACGTTGTTGGGGGCCAGGTGCACTGCGAGTGGAGGGTGAACGGGCAATCCATCCCAAGAGCTTGGTGACAGGGTGAACACAAGTGTAGCATCCAGAGTCATGTTGCGCTGGTTGCGGAAAAAAGACGTCCGAGGCCCGTTCAGCTAGCTCCTCGGGAGAGACACCTTTGCGAAGGGCAACAGTGGCAGCAAATTGCCTAGGTTTGTGGTCCCCGAGGAGAGAACGGAGGAGCCTTCAAACTTTCGAAAGATGGCTATTGCCGGAGATGGATCTGCACAGGGAAGTCCAGCAGTTGGAAGCGAGTTCCGAAGTGTAGCACGAGATAGTCTTTTGGAGTTTATGTGAAGGTTTGAGGAGTCGTCGTGGTCTGCGAGAACGGCGGTAACAGGCCAACAGGTGAATGCGGCGGTCCAGTAAGTAAATGCTCGTCAAAGCGGCATCGTCCGGTACGGTTAGCCGCTTTGTGGCAGACTTGTGGGCGGACTGGATAGCTTGTATAATGTCGGAAAAGCCAGCAAGTTCCATGACAGAAGAAAGAGCTGCTCGGAAGTTGTCCCACTTAGTGAAGAATGTGTCGCAGCAGGCGCGACAGTGAGATAGGGTTGCGGATAGGAAGTCGTAGCGTAAAATAATGGGGAGGTGATCACCGCCGAGGCGGTCGCCGGCGACATGCCATCTCCAGCGTCGAGGGTAACGAGCACAGGTAAAGTCGGGGCAGGTGTCCTGCTGTTGGGAGGATTGTTTGATACGTGTGGGGGTGTCTGGGATGTTGAGGAACGAAAGTTTCAGCCCTGTGAGGTCTGCAAGAAGCCGCGTGCCGTGGGGAAGGTCAATGTCGTAGCCCCATGCGTGTGTTTGGCATTAAGATCACCGCAAACGGGAACGTCGTCTTTTGGATAAAGACGGGCGAAGTGCTTAAAAAAAGGGATGTTTAGCGGCTGCCTTGTCCAGCGGTTTAGCGATGTGTCTGGAGCCACATAGACAGAGAAGAGAAAAACGGGCCGTTGAGGAATTGGCGGCAACCCGTAACGCTGGTCATTGCAGAGCACCTCTGTGAGGTGTCGAGAAGAGTGAAGCACACTGATCGATGAACGTACAGGGCGGAACGAATCCAAGGCAAGGGGGCACTAGTCTCAATGTTCGGAGCAAGTCCATCGTACTGTGGCAAAGAAGGGAGGGGGCCGTTGATTTCTTGTAGAGCAAACGCAGCGGCCATGTCGGATGACGAGTGAAGATAAAATTTTTCGATGAAGTCTGCCTTCTTCTGTTTAAGCGAGCAACAGTTCCACTGAACAATCCTGGGGGCGCTAACCATGTTTGCGTGGTGATAGTGGGGGGCCGCCGAACGGAATGATGCCCTGCATCGCGAGGCGCCCGATTACTGCACGGGTGCAGGTATCCACGAGAGTAAACAGCGAGTTTTGCATCGTCGGAATTCGCTGCGTGGCTGCCAGCATTTGTTTTGTGAAAAGGGTGATTTGTTGTTGCAAGCCAGTAAAGTCTGACCCTGACGGAAGTAGGGCAGGCGTCTCACTAGTGCTGTTGACAGCTCTCGCTGATTCTGCGAAGGTGGTCCGAGGCGGTTCTGATGTTGGGACTTGTGTGAGGTCGGCGGTGATGTTGTGTGCCGGCGTTAGGAGTTTTGTGGCGAGCACCGGGCGGGAGTCAGTCTTCTGCTTCGCAGACCTCGGTGCTGCGATGAGGGCTTTGGGCGCAGATAACAGCACAGCTTGCTGAGCAGGAGCTAGTTTCAGGCGTCACTGGTGGTGACGCCGGCTTCTCTTTGGATGTTGATGAAGGCAACTGACGACGCTGTGTTGTGCCGTTGGCTTGGGTGCTGTTGGGGCACTGGGCAACGCGAGGCTGGTGCCGTCGAATGTAATGAGTGCCGACCCAGAGTTTGTGAGAGGACCGGCCTGGAGGATAGCAGATTTCCGGCAATGAAGGTTTTTTAGGACGCAGAATCCAGGTCGCCAGACTTTTTTTATGAATCCGCGAACCTGGCCACGGCGAATGGCCTCGTAGCCTTGCACGGAGACCTGCAGAGTGCCGATCGGGATGTATGTTACATTGAGGAATGCATCGCACACTTGAGACAAAGCAGCATCAACTGCAAGTTGATTACTGCAGTCGAGGTACCTCACTTGGTAGGGGGCTGCAATGGTGTAGGAGACCTGAGGTCTATCTGTGCAGCAACTGCAGAGTCAATGGCAAGAAAGACCCCGTCCATGATGCGGCATGGTTTGGCCGGCCGTAGAATGACAGTGTGGGAGAACTCACTGCAGAACGATGCTGCTGGAGGCGCCGCGGGCGGGGCCGCCTTACGTCGGCGAGAGACAGGATGCCATCCGTCCTCCAGGGGGAACGAGTCAGGGTTCGAGTCACGTTGGATGCACCGGGGTGAGGTGGTAAGCTTAGTCGCAGCGGCGCCGAAGAAAAAAATGCCACGAGCACGCTTCGTTTCATTGGCGGCAGTGCGGATGTGGCAACTGTTGTTGAGGGGCGACAACTTGCTTTCGGGATCATCGTCGCCGAGGATGGAGAATGGATTCTGAGTAAAGACCGCAGGTTGAATTCACGCGGCAACAAGTGGTGCATCAAGAAGCGACGTGACGGCAGGAGTGGTTGCACCGGCTGTGGGTGGTGCATTGAGCGGTAAGCTTCAGACAGCGGGAGAAGCCAGCGTGGCCTCGGTGGGTTGTGAGTCCATTTCGTTGGGTAGAGGAAAGTCCCGAGGGCCGTAGTCGGTGCTAATGGTCGTCATGGGTCATGAGGGCGTGTGGGCACAAAAAGTTGCCGGAGCTGAAGTGAGCTAGATAGAGAGATATGGCCTCTTTTTTCTCCACGACCATCTACGAAGCCACAAGACTGCAGCTCTAGCTTCGACTGAGCAGTGGCTCTCTCGTGAAATTGCACAGCAAAGCACAGACCTTCCAGATAGAGTCCAGGCTCTTGCTCATACTGTTTGGGAAAGTACCCCTCAAGATTCGAAAACACTTCATTTGTCCAATCACTCGTTCCACGTGGATCCGGACCTTCGCAATCGCCCTAGTTTTCGCTTCGTCCTCCAGGGAGAGCTGTAGCCTTCCCCCAAGGAAAGGTGGAATGTTCAGGTTAGCCCCTGCAGCTTCGACCTCTTCAGTGATCAAAAAGCCTCTGTCCGCCATGACAGAGTCTCCGGGCTCAAGAAGGTTGCATAGCCCGGAACATGCGGTCAGGGCTTTGTCAGAGACGCGGCCAGGGGCAAGGTCGCTCACGAACGACACAAACCCATTGGGGGTGATGCCCAGCAGTCCCTTGGCAGTGTTGTGGCACTTGTAGCTTGAGTAGGTATCACTCTGCACCCTGAAGTCGCTAGGTGTCTCGATGAAGATTTCCGTGCAATCCAGAATGACTCTCGTCGATGGATACGCCTCGATGAAGCACTCCGGCATGTGCTTGTTCACAACCTGTCGCGACGGCCAGTAGTTGAGTTGAGCAAGGTAGTCCGCTAGGTAACCAATCCAGAATGTCCACACCCGGCTGACTGTGCTGATGTGGATACGAAACCGGTATGCAAGGTCCTGCTCCAAAAGTCCCACCCTCAGGCGGGACAACACGAGCAGCAGCTGATCATCCATGGATAGATAAGGTGACCTTCTCTGCGGACCTTGACTTTCCTTGTGAGCTTCATAACCTGCCTGAACAAACTTGTAAAAGGCGAGAAATCTCTCCAGGGAGTCGAATCCCGTGTAGAAGGCCAGTTTCTTTGGGTCCTGTTGCACGGCTGTGAGCGTGAAGTTCTGAAAGGGGATTGTAGCATCGATGACCTCCTCTGCTTTGTCATACATCTCCTCAAGATGGGCTACTTTCTTCCGCAGAGCTTCATTTTCTTTCTGTAGACGGTCGTTGTCCTTGCGCAGTTTCTCGTTTGCAGAAGCGAGCTCCTCTAGCTGCCTGATGCGATCACGCAGGGCTTGATCGATACATCCTGTGATGCTGTACTGGTGGTCTGCCAGATGGGGAGATAGCAAAATAAATATCACATCATTTTTGCAGTCAAATATCAAAACAAAAAACTAGGCTTTCTCCTTGTAATTGCCTTGGCTCTGCCAAATAGCATATCATGTGCCATACAAAAAAAGCATCACATGTTAAAGGGGCCAAGAAACGATATGCATTTGGATGTTCTGCACCTCATACAAGCATACTGACGTCTGTAGCACAAATATAATCTATATAATAATCTATATACCACAAACCAGAGGCTCCCCTGCCAAGGTTATATTCTGAGGAATAGAAGGCTAATTTACAGTCAGAAATCACAATGTTGAGAAAGCCTAGGGTTCACACCAGGGTGACGACACTTGAATACAGACGGCTTATGAACTGGACCCAAGCACTGAGTGAGCACCTGACTATTTGGTTACAATCAATGCCATGGTAACTATTGGGGCTTGGGCTTGTGTCTAATCACTGCGCCAACAGTAGCAGCTAACCCCTAACAGTAATCATGTGATTATTTTACCTGGCTGTGAGGAAGAGCAGAATATTGCTTGTTCTCAAGCTTTATTGTGCGACAGCAGCATTTAGCAGAAGTAACTGAGTCGGTTTATGACCTCTTTAATGCTGCTCTGTTCCACACGAAGGAGCTATAATGGGAATGCTGGCTATTCGCCTTGAGATCCGATCGTCAGGGGTGCTGCGGGGAAATGCGGAACTAAGCTTTGTTCTACACTTACTTGGAGCACGGAGAATGCTGCGGACGCTAACTCGAAGCCCTGAGAGGCTCCGGTGCAGCGTTCGTGCGCATGCATTGGAGTCAACTGCGAATTCTAAGAGCATGCATAGCCTTGCCCGTGCTCCATAACAAAAGTGGGGATGGTTTTTTTGTGGACGCCAGAGAATCGCCGCTTGTCTTGTAGGAAACAATGGATAAACAAAAGCATGTGTCCCCACTTTTCAATCTGGATCTTGAGGCAAATAACATGCAAGCAGGGCTGTGGCAGCATCTCCTTTGTACCTGGCAGACAATGAAGTGAGGGTGTGACCGCAATCTGAAAGAACAACTCCGCGGGTACCTTGCATGTGCGGTATCTTAGAGTGCACCGTGCCATATGGTGCTGCGAGTATGGAACGGCCACAACTTGCGTGCTATAGCCAGCGGTGACTGAGTTAGTACAGTTTGTAAAGTTCGACGTACTGCATGTAAGTGTTCCATGCACCTATCGGGACTGCTGCACAGTTGACAGGGATGCCAAATAAACAGACGAGCAACACTGATGCTCAATGTTAGGAGCTTACCGCTAGCTATTACATCATCAGTGTCAGGGGCACCAGCGGAGGCCAAGGGGCTGCCGGGTTGTGCTGGCTCCTGGCTAGCAGGCAGGGTCACGGTCTGTGCCAGGTCAAGGTCCGACAGAAAGTAGGCCGGCAGCGGCTGCAGCGCATGGCGCTTCCTTGCGCAGATCATGTTTGGGACCTTTGGGCAGGCCGCAACATCTGCAGGCAAGGATAAGGCAATTGTTCACGCAATTATTTTATAAGCATTACATACCGGCTGGAATTCTGTCTAGCACAGGGCACAGCTTACACTGTACGGAGCACATAACATGTCAAACAACCAAGAGCTCAGCTGGATCAATAGCGGTCACTGTTTCTACCCTTTGGTAGCTGGTCTGGAATGTTGTAGCCAAATAGCGATTGTTGCAGTTCTTTCTGAGACGAAGTGCATTCAACAGCCACCGGCGTATAAAAGAAGGGAACAAAGTTTATATCCTTATTCAACATAGTTTGGCACACAACAAAAGGTTTGTCCCAAGCGAGCCAATCAGAGTACACTTCTCTAGTAAAGAGCTGTCACATACATTTGACTTCAACACTTCAATCAGTTCACAGGGGTTATAGAGTCTGCCACCTGCCATGTTACTGTGAAATCGACTATATTCGGTGCCATCTTAGGCTGTCCATACTTGCCTAAAGGGCCCTTTATTAAACATAATTATATTTCCGCATTCATATGTGTTTCCATTTGTGACACGAACGATATGCACAGCTGCAACTTCTTACAAAGCAGTTGGCTCAAGCATATTACGACCGCAAACTCCTGACAAGGCATGTCCAACTCTATCTGCTTGAATGGTCACTAGGAAGCTGCCTAGTCAAGCAAACACGGTGGACAGTAATTATAGAGTCCTTGCACCTGACGTCAGTTTTCGCTCAAAATATTTCTAGAATTCATGTTGGTACATTTTCTCCTATGTTTTTCTATGTGCTAAGAGAGTGTTTTCCAGCTCGCTGAAGTCCTCTTGCATTGTGACCGACTGTGTCAGATAGAGCAGTCGGAAATATAAAGAAGCATCGTCTGGTACCGTTCAAACACACTGCTGTTATTTAGAGTCGAGATGAGCTGGCACTTCAATGTACGACAGGAAACATGCAGAGCCTTCACTACTTTCCACAACGAGAGAGCTGGATTAAAAGCTGTCATTTGGGGCCATCAGAGATGAAGGCAGCAGAGCGACATCCCCTGGTGCCTTGAGCAGCAAGCTAGCTAAGCCAAGCCAAATCCTTGAAAAAGGCAGTCAGTAGGTTTATATGCCACCTATTCCCACTGCAAATTTAATGACGGACGAGAATGTTATACTTTTTCAGTTTCAGTGATATCCTTGATGCTACTTAACCGCACGTCGCAAAACCTCTTTTCGATTGCAGTCCATTTGCGTCGTCTAGCCGTTGAGAGATCTCATGTATTCAGACAAAACATTGTTATTATGTCTGCAGCTCTACAAAATCTGACATTACGATTGCTTGAAGCTCCGTCTTTTTCTATGAGAGCGATGATTGCTTCCGTAGGTCACGTATTTCGCCATGCTCACTGGGTAGCACCGCTGTCCACAAATCACCAGACGCCACCAGCAGTGACGTAGCTCACGTGAGAAACGACCCATGTATACAGTGATCACAAGCAAGAATATAAGCAGGGAAAAACAACTATTGCAGAAAGAAACAAAAATAGGCAAATAACATACACTTCGGAAATGTCCTGGTTGGAAAAAACCGGGGAGCTTTGTCCTCGTACTTCTTTCTCCCAGTTTCGTTAAAATGAGCGCCGCATATTCTGCTGTCAGAGGTTGGCGTCCACAGAGAGAACCGTCCAGTGGTACCTGCATGCAAAAGAAGCAGTTAGCACCATATTAAGATTCACCCATTCAACTTTGGAGCAAGTGCAACTCAATCTCAGTGGTAAGAATGGATGCAGCAGCCGTGGCGTCTGAACAGGGGCGTCAGTAAACTATCCGGGCAAGGGGGTAGAATTCAGTTCTCCTCCTCCCCCATCGTCACCCCACCGCCTTCTAAACACTTCCAGTACCATTGTGCAGCGGGCACTAAGAACAAGCACATAGTTTATGCCTAACAAACCTGGAGTGGATGCACGCTGAAAATGATAGAAGCACTGTGAGAGTATCTTTGCTTTAGCTGTAGGGTAGTGAGATGAAGCGACATTCCTGCGATGCAATCAAATATTGGTATGTCGGTGCAGGTGGAAGTGGCCAAGAGAGTGAAAAGGGCACATGCAACATCTGGGATTCTTTGAGATTGTCTTTTTTGTTTCAGTCGTATGTTGCACTTATAGGTCAAAAATAATGAATGCTATTTTTATTTTTAAAAAAAATGTGTTTCGCAGGTATGTTGTACATATGGGTAAAATGACTTGGGCCACGTCGGACAGTACACACACTGTACCTTCCTGATCATTGTCAGGAAAGTGTAGATAACAAGTAAAAAAATATGGTAAATACCTTTCCTGTTGATTCGCTGTACCCAAATGTTGCGTAGATGGCTGTTCTTCGGAAAGCGATTCCAGGACACATGCTTGGCAGTGAGAGTGGTGTGGGCACAGCCCGGTACACAGCAGGTTGTACCGCCCGTCATGTGGCTTCTGAGGGTGACCTAAGAAGATACTACATTCAGCTGACATCTCGAATAGTGAAATAAATAAGTGAAGTGACCATCAGTTTCAAAGTTGCAGTTGCTGACATAACTCGCTTGCTAAGGGCCCGCTCAACTCACAACCGCTGTTAAGAGCGATTGTGAAGCTATGCGATGTACTACATACGCATACCAGCCGCGACGATGAATCACCGGCGCTCGCGGACGGTCAGCGAACGCGAGAAAAGTGACGCCGCGCGGACGGTTGTTGACGAGCGCTGCCGAGGCACGCCGACCGCTGGTACAGCTTCGCAAGCGTCCGAAGGGCAAAAAGATCGCAACGACAAAGCACCGTCCCGAATGTTGAGCACGCAAGCAGTACTCGATATCCCACGCTCACATTTCACAGGGCGAGCGCATCACGAAGCGAAGGCATGTCGGCCTTCGCTTCGTGATGACTACTTTATTTCTCTGCTTACAGCGGTGACATTTGTAGTGATGTTCGAAACTGCTCTCTCGCGACCGCACACGAGTTAAATGAACGGCCTAGGAGCGGGATAGAGCGTAACGGCAACAGTCAGTACTCACCCCGGGAGCGGCGAACGAAGCGGCGTGGTGTCCGTCGACGGCCGCGTCGAAAACGATGGAATATGCACAAAAACACGTAATATACAGAAGAAATACAAAGCGCTGAACGAAATAGATACACTTATGAACAAGAAAAATACACTGGAGTAGATAAAAAAGAGGATTATTAAGTATAAACAACGAAGATGAAAAGTATGTCTAGAGCGAGGTGATGCGATTCCAACGGAGAGCAGCCAGACGACGGGGGCCGACAGAACACCGATCCCAAGATTCCTCGCGCGCGCGCCGGGGCGCTTGGGAGGACTGCAAATGGTCTATTAATTTTATACACAAGCAGAAATCGAAACCGAAACTTCAACTCTGTTTGGCAACATTGGCTTCGGGCTGCTAAGAACATGGCTGTCACGTGGTATGAGATGTCACGTGATCCTCTACGCAACGACGGGCGGGATTGGGGCGGATGTGTGCCAGGTGCAAGTGTCGTCTGCACCACACCCTTTACCACATTTTGGTGTCTACGACATTCGACGACGTCTGAACGACTGCGGTATAAGTCTGCGCACATAGTGTCTGTGGTGTGGACGAAACTCCCAGAGACGATAACCACACACGGTGAGACGACGACGGCGGGTGTGACGTGAAAGACGGCGATAACGGCAGGACCACGGCAGGGCGGCCGCGGACGGCTTTCAAGAAGCTCGCTGCACAGGCGCGCCGAGAGGAAACGTTGCTGACGTCACTCGTCACGCTTGCCTGGAGAAGTAAACACAAGCAAAAGAGGGCAATGGTGATGACGCTTAGCTCAATGTTGGCTACGCCCACGCCGTAGCCTTGACTGCACTGTTGGTTGCGCCTCAATTCGCCCGCTCGAGTCGGCCGATTTCGGCAACTTGGCGAGTTGCAAAGTTTGCCGGACCGTTTAAGAAATATTTGGGCAGAACTACATCGTAATACTTGACGTGCGCTCTTTCTAGGTAAGACTGAAGGGGACCGAATTGTTTTCCTAAAAACAAAAATAAAGCGGAGTTGCCCTTTAAGAGGATTTTGTGTGGGTATGTATGTTGACAGGGGCTGTTACAGGTGATAATGAAGAGGACTGCATTGTTTTCTCACAAATAAAAATGAAGTTGTTTTTTAAAGCCATAGCCTTAAACCGCATTGTCATCTGGGAGATGTTAGAACGAGCGCTCCCACGCGTGCAGTAGGACAGTGCGTCCCTCTTCTGCCTCGGTCCCGGGAGTTCTCGGTAATTGCGGTGCCTTCTCTTTGCGCAGTGCGACTACACCAACGTGCCGACGACAGTGTTCACGCCCATCGAGTACGGCTGCATCGGTTACTCGGAAGAGGACGCCATCAGCAAGTTTGGAGAGGAAAACATAGAGGTGCGGTTTGTGCGTGTTCTCTTTCCGGTGTATACGGCAGGCTTGCGCTTAGCTTCTACAATGCCCTAGCAAGCTGCCGAATGCATACAAACTTTGTTTGTATGCTTTTCGATTTTTTTTCTTTTTCTCTAATCTATTGTTTTTAAGGGCTAGCTGGCTCACACACTTGTGACTGCTCACGACCGAGTGCCTTCCGACCTCTCGTGATCTCTTGCGACGACAGAACACACTGGAAACTTCTATTTTTTGTGCGTTCTTCTTTCCCTTTCGGCTCAAAGACTTTTGACAGTGTTATAAAGGATCATTTCTCATGCATGGTTCAGATCTTGCAAATACCGCAAGACCTTCGCTGTAGTGAAACGCAGTTCGAGGGCCACCTCATAGATGCCGCCAGCGTGTCTTCTTGTCGTAAGAGATTGCAAGAACTTGGTCGTGAGCAAACGCGAGTAATGTGGTCATGCTTTCGACTGTTTACCTGAAAATACAGGGCTGGTTGGGTGTATTGAAGTGACCAGATTGAGGCGCGATATCTACATTTTGCATATAATGTTAGCTTGACAAGTTTGTCGTGGCTAAATACATTATTTTTTCTTTTCAAGTGCTGCGTCTATTTTGTGGTGCCTCAACGAGCGATTTACTGTTTCGCGTAGGTTTTTCATGCAAACTTCACACCCCTGGAGTGGACTCTTCCGAAGCGAGGGACGGACATGGGCTATGTCAAAGTTGTCTGCCTGACTCCCGAACGGGTGAGTGAGAATTGAAAACTCCTCAGTAGAGCCGTCAACTCCTCCACAGCTCGTTGCGCATAAATGCTTCAAACCGACATTGTCATGAGCCGTGAAAAGGTGGAATGGTGCCATTGCAAAAGGACGGACGTGACAGCTCGGAAAGAATTGCAGGAAGCCCTTCGTAGGCACCAAACGGGCAATTCTTGCCAGCGGCCCTGCCGCCGCATGTTGAGAGGGCGACGTGGTTAATCCTGGCTGTGTGATGTTGCTTTTCGAAAACACAATCCTCCTACTTGTATCTGGACAAGGCATAGGTGGATCGATACATGGTTTAGTGCAGGCAAGGCTGTAGCGTCTTTGCTCGCAAATGTTTGCAATCGTGAAACTTCGCAGGACCGGATCCTCGGCTTCCACTACCTGGGGCCCAATGCTGGTGAGGTGACGCAGGGCTTTGCCACGGCCATGAAGCTGGGTGCCACTAAGGCCGACTTGGATGCCACCATCGGCATACATCCAACGTGCGCCGAGGTAAGCTGCACCCAGATTCCAACGAGCTCTTTCCGATAAAGTTATTTATTGTAATGACTAGGGTTGTGAAAATATTCAAATAGTTGTTTCAAATTATCCGGTATTCAGTATTTGCTTCAAAATTAATTGCAATATTCACATTTTTCGAATTGCTGATTGGTATGCCGCAAAGAAGCAACGTCCGTGGAAGAGAGTGTCATGGGTGTTGCTTCTCCGCAGTGCACCCGTGCTCGGCAAGAAGCGCGCTCAACGGGGCTAACCTGCCACGATCAACACTTAGAAAGTACAAATATTGCCATCGCATACTTAGGAGGAAAGCCCACGTTCAAAGTGGGATGGTGCACGCAATCACCTGGTGTATTTGACATCAACTTTTTGAATGTTAATGTTTATACCACAGTAAAATTTAAAAAAAAAATTTAACTGTGGCTATTATTTAAGAGTATGGGGAATGTGGCCACAGTTTAAAGGGACCATGAAATGACTTTTTTTACTTTTTCCAGATAACTTTTACATTAAACCGTCAATGTTCACTGAATGCCGAACAGGCATCCGTTTTCGTCTCGGTTTATTAACTTCTACACAAAAAATTAATGAAATATCGACTTTTTCTTGACCGCAAAACAAGCCGTGACGTACGCTGCTTCCGGAACCGGAAGTTCTCTCGGCAGTTGGAGATGGGAGCGTTAGCGGCGACGAGTTCGGGTGTGCCGGTAGGTTTTACTGCGCCGATGTCACCGACGTATTTTCTGAATCGGCGCCTCTCATCGCCGCATCGCAGCTGAGCGAAATTCAATGAGATACGTTGCGCTACAGCGACAGCATGGGACTAGTCCAATACGCCGTTATGCCTGTTGGGAAGTGCAGCGAATCTTCCGGTGAAGACTCCAGAAGTTAACCCAACTGTCATTGTTGGTAAAAGGCGGCCACTGTCAGTCGTTTGCAAAGCGACGTAGATGGAAACAAATTGCCGCGGCGTTTTTCGCGGTCTCGGAGATGCAGGAGCGAGCCGACGTTAAAAAAAGATACGTTTGAACTACGAGTGTCAGCAAGAGCCACGTAAATACCTGTTCACACTCGGAGCGGACGCGCGTGTTTGATGGAAGTGCTGTATTCGCGCTGTTGGTAAGCGCTTCGGGACCGATCTTTTACGATTGCAACTCGATACTGACGCGACACTCGGCAAAGAAAGGTTGGACCGGTATTGCGCGTATACCTCCCACGAACTGTTACAGCTCGACAGTGACGTGCAGTCTGTCAGAATAAAAATGGCATACCAATAATAAAGTGTACATACCGTGTTACGAAGGTAATCCATACAGCGTTTATTTCAGCTCTATATCACACAAAACAAGAAGAGAGAATCGACGAGGGTCCCTTTTCGACGAGTGTTCGTCAACCCTGCCTCGGAAAACAAGAGGAAGAGATTGACCTCACCTCTTAACCTAAAATTGAGGTCAGCGATCAAACTATAATACGGGAAGGGTCCACAAGGGTAGCGCGGGCATATTCCATTCAGCACGCCAGCCGGTCGTGGGCAGACAGACGGTCTTGCGACGAAGCAACGCTGCGCCGAGTCGGATTGCCTGCTAGGCCTATATCCTGAGAGCTTCGTAGGAGCGGGATTCGCGGCTGTTGTCGCTCTTCTCGGGTGTTTGTGGACCCAGCGTTCTTGATCGTCGTGGTCTGTTTTAAAGGGGTTATGACACGAAAATTAAACGGATAGATTATTCTTGAAATGGAATGCTCATAGGCTACTTAGTATATACACCAAGTTACGCAATTTTTAGAGCTCTGATAATTGCAATATTCAATTTACGAATTTTTATAATTTTCATCTGGCGACCAGGCAACACTGCTCAAGTTAGTCACACCATGGTGTCCATAGACCACGTGACCATGAACACTCTCTCATTCTAGGCGCCCCCATGATCGCCCAAGCTCTTCTCGTCGCGGTACGAACAAAACCGCTCAAACAGCTCGGTAAACTGAAAGCTATTCTCGCTCTCGCACCCCGGCCAGTTGACCTTCCAGCCTGCATGGGCCTGCGAGACATTCCCGGACGACGGTGACCATGGCGAACTCGTCGTCGCTGGAGCTCGTCGCCAGCGGGTCCCAGTCAAAATGAACAGCTTCCAACGTCCCTTGATAGCAATCACTCTCATCGCTGCTGCGATCAATGTCGAACACTTCGACAAGGCGATCGATGTTGTAGACGTAATCGTCAGAGACCGGATGCTGGAAACGTGGAAGGTAAACGAGGAAGCTGAGGCTCGAGACGCCAAGAGAGCCAAGACTGTGAGTGCGTGCAAGGAGACACCGCGCTGGAGGCTGGCTACGTCATCAGCCTCCAGGTCCGCCCGGATCTGCCCCTCCGAGGGGCCCGCATATAAATCGATTTATCCACGAAATTATCGCGCCTTTTTCAAAACAATTTTAGCAGGATTATAGGAACATACAATGGGTCCTAGCAGTATAGTTATGTAATATTTTATTTTTGGCGTGTCATAACCCCTTTAAGTACATTTTTTTCTTGCTGCTTGAAGTCGGCACGCGCGAGATGAAGACGTAGAAAAATAAACGTTCAGTCAGTCAGAGTTCTGAGAGGAAGGAAACCAAAGGAAATAACCCTTCTGAACTCGGCCCTGCCCTACTGCGCACGCGCAGTGGTTGCTTCGTTTACCACACGATAGATGGCGCTTGGTTCTCAGCATTATCAAATTTGGCAATTTTCGCCACACATCTCTAATTATGCTACAAAATGTGGATCTGAATATTATTTAACAAAACTTTTAGGAAACATTCGCCGGCTATTTATTGTTTACGATCGCGGTGCTGGTGAGGTAGGCTCTTACCCAATAGGCGACCTGGATCTGGCTGACGTGCTCCATTTCCGCGGATGCATCGTAGTGAACAGGCGAAGGAAGGAAGGCGCAAAAGAGTCCAGTTTTCTTTTAAAAGTTCTATAGCAAATAATTTTTTTTGGCTCCCTAGTTTTGTGTTTTTGTGTTTCTTTTCACACCCTTTACGACGTGCGGTGGATGAAATTCGATTTTAAAATCATTTCATGGTCCCTTTAAGAATGTGGGCACTGTACTTTCTGAGGCCACCGTCCATAAATATTGTTAGATAAAAATCATTTTAGCTTAGAAATGGACAAGTGGAAGCTCGGGAACAACCTTCACTAGTTCAGCTGCTTTTTATTTAAGCATGGTGCCTAGCGAAAGGTTTGGAGAAACTATTTTATATTCAATTAGAAAATATTCGGCCAAAACCACTATTCGCTCCGAACTCAAAATCCACTTCATATTTGCACATGCCTAGGATAGATAAACTCTAGTTGTCTAACTGGCTTGTCTGCTTCATTGTGCAATGCTATTACTGGACTACAGTGTTGCTTAATTAGATAATTGGAATTGCCAGGCCACTTGTGGGGAGGATTGATGTTGTAAGCATTCTGTTTCGGCACTCTCAAGCACCTTCTCGCAAAGTGCAAAAGATCAAGCAATACATAACCATTCGTTTTATGATTATTGTTCCAGTAAAAGTATGGTGTAAAACATCCACTTCAAGTGTGCTCTCGTAGATATGATTATTCTAAGGACGAAGCCCAGTTGTTTTTATGTTAATGTGGTGAATCCTTTTTTAACTACCATAACTATTTTAACAACTATTTTTTTTTTTCTTCTAGTTACACAGGTGTTTGTCTTTTTTTTAAGGGAAAATGTATTACTGTTGCATTGTGAGCCCGAGTTTGCAATAACAGGATGGTACCGGCAATCAGTTACATCTTTTTTGCATATTTGGCACATTTACTGTAGCACCGGTGTTAAGCAGGTGCACAAATTTAAATAATGAAATAGCATTTCAAGCAACTAGTCGGGGCTTTTGGGAATTGCATTATCAAGGAAAGAGTAGACCTTTAAATGGACAAAAAGGGGTCTGAACATGGACAGTACAGATGTACAAAGTGTCTCTTAAAAAAATAGGAATTCTTTTTTTGTTGCAAAAAATTAACTGTATGCACCACCAATTGCCGTCTCTGCCCAAAAGTGGCGCTAGCAGTCCGGACCATATGTCAAAGTGTCGGTGCTTGATGTTATTTGGTTCAAACATCATAAAACAATTTTCGTAAATTTGAATTGGAAAAATGGCAGCTGACGATGCCCAGATGCCCACGAACACGTGAAGCTGAATGGCATTGGCCACCGAGAGCGGGTCTCATTTTGCCATTTTAATTTTCAGAAAATCAGATAATGGTTAGTTCTGACCCATTTGGGTGGAATCTGAGCTCTTAACGATGCATAGGTAGTTTTGGTAAAGAAAACACCATCAAATTATTCTGGGTGCGCAGTGTGGATTCATAGTTAATCACTCAAAGGGCTGCTTGCGTGCCGTCCATTTAAGAAATCGCACAACCCTCTCGCAGCTCTTGACCACGTTGTCGATCACCAAGAGATCCGGGACAGACGCCAAGCAGGGAGGCTGCTGAGGTTAAATCCCGTCGTCTGGAGGGCCGTCCGCTTCGACCATTCTGCCGACGTCTCCTCGCACCGAAGAGCCATAGACATGAAGTGGCGATAGAAGCAGATTGCAAGCCTTTCATCAACAACAGAAGTCGGCGTAGAAGCGGCAGCCTTCCGGCGATGGGGAAAAAGCCGTGTTTTGTCGGGTATCACTGCGCAGCTTCTCGCACTTGCGAGACAAATGACGGCTGTGCCGCGAAACCCAGAATTTGGGAGCGGCCGGCTTGATGTTGCTGCAGCAGTCGTTCCCTCAAGCTCAATCGCAAGATTGCTTGTTTTTTTAAACTGTGCAGAGCTTGTTTCTTTGTAGTGTTATGCGCTTTGCAATAAATATTTATTGAGCTCTTATCATTCTAGTTACATCCTAATTTTACTGCGGCTACGACTTTGGCATCAAGGGGGCAGGTGGCCCAATGGTGGCATCTAGCACAGACTACTGTAGGTAAGGCACTACTTGGTGATCAGACTGCATTCAAAGCTGAGCAATCTCTCTGGTAGCCATCGTGAATTTTTTATGGATGTATATTATATACACGGACATTGCAAGTAAAATATTCCATTCAAAAGGAATTCTTGCAAGATCTCATGCGAATTACAAAGTGATCAGGTAAGGCGTTCCAAAGCACTTGATCTGACTTTTGAGCCTATGCCTCTTACCTCCATGTGATGGAATGATGCAAGCAGTGATGGAATTATTGCGCTGCCATGCTGGCCATGTCATCATCTGCAAGTTCAGACGATGACATGGCCATGCTGGCCATGTCATCGTCTGAACTTGCAGATGATGTCGATGATGTCAGAGCTCAAACTCCCAAGAAAAAAATTGCAAGAGGACGCTTAAGCTTCGATAGCTAAACATATAAACCCACTCGTTCTCAAGCCATGCAAGCCTGCCTGCATGGCCTAGTGGCTAGCATGTCTGGCTCGCAACCAAAAGGTCATGGATTGGAATCCTGCCGCCGCCTAAAATTATTTTTTAATTTTTCTTTAAGGCAAATGTATTGCTTTATAGCAGGGGTTCTCAAACTGGGTTCTGGGGAACACAGGGGTTCCACGAGCTGGTCTCATGGGTTCCATGAACACCCAAATTGCAACCCCCCCCCCCCATGCTGCAGGCTGCGCAGCAGGACCATGCAAAGCACCTTCATCTCATTTTGTAATTTTGTACTGACATTGCAATTGATATGGTGGGGATATATGGGAAGCAACACAAGCAAAATTGCCTACAATTATGCATCTGTTGCTTCTCGGTGGGCAAATATGGAGGAAGGGGGGGTTCCGCGGCAGTTTTTGAGGCTTCCTGTGGTTCCGCGAAGCCAAAAAGTTTGAGAACCCCTGCTTTATAGAGTGAAATCATTTGAGACATGCAGTGACCTTGAATTTACATTACACGTCACGTTTTAGTCACTTTCATTCCACGTGAGCATTTGAAATTCCCACGCGAGTTTGTGTGGCTGGGATGTTGACCCTATCGACCAATCAGGATTTTTCCATTCTGCGACACAAGCTCCTTAAAGCTATCACTTTCAAATTAATAAAATGGTGGTATAGCGGTAGCTCTAAGACAGAACCAAGGTCTCGTACTCCCGATGAGATCTCTCAATCATCATCTCCGCCACATGCCTCTACACCTTGACCACCTTGCACAGTCACGCATGCATCAAACTTCTCTGCATCGCATTGGTGCGTTGGGGGAAGTGACTTGTGCGGCCTAGCACCTGTAAGTTAGCACGATGGGCTCAGAAATTATGCGCTGTACTATTACAAATCACTTTTTTTTCTTGATTGTAGGTTGACTTTTAATTTCAAAGAACAGTGCCAACAAAAAAAAAGGAAACAAGAAATGCACTTATGTTTGAACAAGTAAACAAGGTAGTTTCCACTGAGCAGTTGACTCTAGCCTGGGGTCAGCCAGTACAATGATCATCCAGATGGAAATGGGCGAGGTGGGGATGGAACCGAAGTTCCCTGGATTCTGCAGTATGAGGTTTTTCTCCACGTGCTCCAAGCTGGTGTGCACTAGCCCACTCTGCCACCGATCCCTTCCACATATGTTTATTGATTTTACATAAATGATATTGATAGGCAACATTAACTATGCACATAAAAGAGGGAGTGGGAGAAGCGTGAAGTATTTTGCTATAATTTATTTTCAATCTTTATTTCTATTGTAAACAGAACCTACTTTGACCTGAGCATTCTAAAATACAGTTGTGTGTCATGTGCTTTTCATGACTATTTGTATAATTACAAAAGGTAGCAAGTAAAACATTTGTATATCAAAGCTGAACCCTGCATTATTATCGAAGATTGGCCCTTTTAGCAGTGCAATTATTTAATTTTAAAGTGATGTGCTAACACACATTAGGATTTGCTCCAAAAAAACACATGACTGCTCCAAGCAAAATGTTGCTTCCATCACCGTACAAGCCTTTTAACCCCAATGCACAAGTTCTCAAACCTCTACCTAGGAACCCAGAGGCTTTGCATTCCCAAAGTTCTCAAATATCCTCAGTCAATCCAGCCTTTGATGTTGCTGGCATCCCCAAAAACACCATAATGGTTTTGACATTGGTGCACTGAAGTTGTTTCCATAAAACAGATGAAAAATAAACCTATTGTGGAAAGACATAAAAATGCACAAGTAGCAGATCAAGAGCCAGAGTTATAATAAATCATTACAGGTACATTCCGGTATTTAAAAAGAGAAATAAGTATTCTGGTTTAATAAGCAATACAAACTAAACCCAGAGGAGAATCCAATGCTTTAGAAGTAATTTAGGAATATGACTACACTTGTTACATGCTTTTATGAAATTGATACAGCATGCACACCAACATTAAATATATGCATTGATCACCACATGCACGATGCAGCATTGGAAGCGTTCAAGCCAGAACTTGGCAGAGTTTGGGATAACTGGTGGTAAACTAAACCCTAAGTGGGCCTCAGACTCCAGCAATATGCCTCTAGTACCAACAAACCTCTGAATCACATGGAAAAAAAAAAAGTAACACTTCTTGGGACAAGGATCATGTGACGGGCTAGTTGGTTATACATTATGAATTTAAAAGTAGCGCTAAAGACAAGGACAAGTAGAAGACACGGACAGGCGCCGACTCGTAACTGATACTTAGTGAAGAGTAAAAGGAAGATAAAGCAGAAGTGCAAGGACATATACAAAATGAAAAAGAAGACTAAACAAAAAGAAAGAAAGCAACAATTATTTTTGACTTCAAAATTAGGAAATAAGAAAAAAGTATGGTAAAAATTAAAATCCTGGGACAGCTTTTTGTGTAAACACCTACTTGTACTGGGCAATTGCAGAGCAAGGCAGTGAGTTTTCACAACGATAAAAACTTGCATTATGCCTAGTAAAATGTTCTCACACCATGCAACCTTTGTGTTAAATATCTATTAATGCACTGCATTCTGTTCAGAAGGCAGACTCAGCAATGCGAACATGCTTAAAAAAATTACAAGTTTCAGAACTGTTGGCATAGAGCGCTCCACCAGAAGGCACTCCACAAATCCATCGTCGCATGCTGCAATACAACACTAGTGGCTTGCTGTGGCCATAGCTTTCAGATTGTGAAGTTTCACTGAACCAAAGCGAGCAAAGGTACAGGCAAAGGTAGTCTTTTTCAAAAGTCCAGAGCCCACGGCATGTGTGGCCGAAGTGGGCTCGCTTCCATGTGGCAACTCCGCTATCATCAGCGCAGGCTAGCTGCGAGGGTCTTGAGAGCAAGGAAGAATTTCGCTTTTGTGTCATACTGCCCTTGATAAGCACGAAACAAGAGTGAATTTCCCCATTGCTCTCAAAACCTCCTCAATGGGCCAGTGCCAACCAAGGTGGCACTGCCGCATAGGAGCGAGCCCGCTCAGGCGAAGCGTGCCAGGAGACTCGACTTGTGTTAGAAAGACTACATAAATGACGAACACCAAGACTTTTCATTTAAAAAAATACAAAGCAAAAAAAAAAAAAGGTGCGGACACGGTCATTACAGATTAGATGCACACTCCGCATCTTTGGAGGGTTCTTTCCTCAGGAAAGAACACCTTCTCGGCCATTGTGAGCATGGCCTCGTGTCTCGCAAAGACCCGCTGGGAGTTCAGTCGTGTCTCGGCCACTTTGTCCGCCAAGGACTGCCGAACCTTTTTCGCTTCGTCCTGGACTTGACGGATTTCAGCATCCAAGCCTGCCACCTGAGCAGAGATCGGACAGTGTAAAACGCAGCATGCAAGGAGGCAAACACAGCATGTCCCTCCGAAAAAAATTTACAGGGTTTTTTTTTCACCCGGAAAATAAACTATGCATCGCCGAACACTCAGACTTTGCCCAAAAGTAGCGCTAGTGGCTCAAACCAGATGCCAGCTTCAGAACTAACAGTTACCTTATAAAAAGTGAACAGATTTTCAGAAAAGAAGGGCCCCTGAAAAGAAAAAAAAAATAATCTTTTTTTAACAGTCTGGGTGGGACACGAGACTCAAAAACTTAATTTTCTGTGCATTTTTTTAATTTTTTTTAGAGCAATATTGATGGTGAGAGACACTATTTAGTTGGCAGTCACCTCCTTTCCACTTGTTTTCTCTCTCTGCATTTCGGGTGCGTGGAGGAGATGTGGATTGGCTTCACGATCGAGATAGTCATTCCGGAATGACCTGCAACATTATGAACTTCGCGTGCAGAATTTCAAATAAACCTCTCTCCGTCAATATTGCTCTAAGACTTTTTTTTGTTTTGCTTAAAATGTATTTTTTGACATGCGAGTCTCAACCAGATTGTTTAAAAAAAAGGATTTTTCTTTTCAGGGGCCCTTTAAGTGGAAAAAAGGGCCCGTTTTTGGGAAATGACGCCGTTCATCCCCACATAGCTGCCATTTACCCACTGCCAATTTCAGAAAATTGCTTACAACCATTAAAAAAGATAGTTCTGGGACTCTGGCGCCTGGACCGGACTGCTAGTGCCATATTCGGGCAAAGGCAGAAAACGGCAATATGTTTGTTTTTGTGGAGAAAAACATTCCGTAAATTATTTTTGAGGCGTCCCATGCACAAGCAGTGGGACACAGTGCAACGGAAACCTTTATGCTGTCCGATCACAGTTGTACCAAGGCACCAAACGGTAGGATGTGCACGAAACGAGACGCGGGTTTCTCCGGTGCAAACCGACACGAAGGGACATTGCATTCATCTGATTTCGCCTAAAATTAGTAATATAGGATTTGGGGGCCCGCAGAAGAAGATGCCCAAATATGGCAAAGCAACCTGCACACTCGTGCGAATTTCGTAGGAAGAGTGAAAAATGCACCCTTTGCAGTTCTACAACCAGAATGGAACATCCAAGAGCAAACTGCCGTATGTTGCACGGTGCTGAGTGCAAGCAGCCTTTGTTGCGCAGGATACAGCAGAAGTTTTCTCTTTGGCGCTCAACTTGACAAAGAGGAAGCGTGTCACGTATTGAGGAGGGAGGGGAGGGCATGAGCGTTGCCTATGTTGGCACAAAAAGCAGAGCACACGGAACTATTTTCCTGTTGGCCGAAAGGCTGTGGGGACTCTTTTTGTCCACGCCCACTTCCGTGACGTTACGCCACCTCGTGCCCATTATAACCTCCTTGCCTACAATAGAATGGCGGCCAGCTGGCAGTGCCAGACCTCGGAATCCTTATAGCAGACCAGCTCTTGGCGCTCGAGACTGAGCTCCTCGAGGCACTGCTTCGCTTGGGCCAACTGCTCCTTCTTGAAACTGAGCATGGACTGCATGGCCTGGTGCTGGAACGCCGTCTGGCCGTCCAGCTTGCTCTTCTTTTCGGCCTCTGCCTCCCTCTCCTTTAGCAGGCGGTGGTATTTGTCCTTCGCACTCTTCCTGCGTTCAAAAGCACGTGCAAATCAAAGCAAGAACAGCTCCTTCCAGCCGCTGTCACTTTGTCAATGATTACAGTTACAAGCAGTGTTACCAAAGGTACGGGGACAAGAGCATAACTCAAGCAGTTGGAGAGGGGACAACTTTCTCGGATTCTGCGATAATCGGGGACGACTTTCTGTGGCAATGCAGTCAAAGGTGTGGGAACACGTGTGCTCACGTGCTTCGAGCTGCACCCAAGGCTGCGCATGCGCACTCCCCCTCTTTTCGCAAAGGCGGTGGAACTTTCCCCCCGATAAAACAAAGCAGAGAATACAAAAGCGTAGACCTGCCTTTA
Organism: Ixodes scapularis; assembly: GCF_016920785.2. Taxonomy (NCBI): domain Eukaryota; kingdom Metazoa; phylum Arthropoda; class Arachnida; order Ixodida; family Ixodidae; genus Ixodes; species Ixodes scapularis. The sequence goes on from NW_024609839.1 coordinate 21,436,263, forward strand.
AAATGCTCCCCTAAAGAAAACAAAAAAAATTTATATTTGGTTAGTTATTACTGATATACAGGGTGTCACAAAAGAAAATTTACACGGTATTTTCTACCGCAAAAATAAACTAGGCATCGCCGAACGCTCATTCTCCGCCCAAAGGTACAGCTAGAGGTCACAACCAGATGCCAAAGTTTTAGCCCGATCCGATAACTTAATCAAAAGTTATAAGTAGAATTCCTCGTTTTCGATTTCTATTTTTTCAAAATTCGGCGTACTTTTTTCGGTGTTTATTTTAAAACTCAGTTTTCGGTTTTTTTCGGCGTATATTTATGCCCACAAAAGTTTATCGGCTTTTTTCGGTGAATATAAAATGAACACCAACGGACACCGGATAAGATGGTCCTTCTAACTCTGATATTTGTGATCACTCAAAGAATAACGGCACAGATACATTGAAACATAAACGGACACTTTATTTGGCAAATATGTGCAACTGTAAAGGAAACAAGAAAACAACAACAGAAGTACAAGCAAGTCAGATACAAAGCCTATGCCGAAATAACATGGAACTTCACCTTTTGTACATCAGGATTACGTGATCTTATTATAGTACACACACATGTACTTTCCCAGGTTCTCCTCGTTGATCCGCACCCTTTCTTGCCTGTTAATATGACCCTGAGCTTCGAGGATGCCTTCTCAACGCTAACACTGGACACTGGCAGGCTGAGGAGGTGAAGCGCACCTGAGCCAAAATCGGCCAATCAACCAATTGTGACCGCCAAAAGAGACACGGTGCGGCGTTTTGAAGCGCAACACAACATGAAGAGCTTGAATCAAGTCAGTTTTTCTCACAGCGAGTTTGAAACGCGCTCGTACATGGCGAAGTCATGGAGCATTTCTAACTTCACGTTTTGATTTAATGTGTGATGATGCGCACATTAAACCAAAACGTAGTGATGGCATCCGCGTATCCCATACATTCGGACAGGTTTCGATAGACGCTGTCGTTCCCCTTTTTCGCCAAGGCTTTGCGGTACGACTGGAAGGTCACCAGTGACCTTTTCCAGTTAAAACTGAATTTTAGAAAATGAATTAGACGTACTTTTATCGGATTTTATCGGTTTAAATCGAAAAGGCCAAACCTAAAACCTGACCTTTTTCGGTTAAAACCGAATTTACGAAAATGGATTCGGCGTACTTTTATTGGTTTTTATCGGTTTAAACCGAAAACTCCGAACCCTAGTTATAAGTGATTTTCTGAAAATTTCAATGGGAAAATGGAGCCCATTTTTGCTCGTTTTCGGTTTCTGGTGCCATAGAGCCCCATGTGTTTGAGAACTCCGTCGGCCGCCATTTTTCCATTGAACATTTCAGAAAATCACTTATAACTTTTGATTAAGTTATCGGATCGGGCTGAAACGTTGGCATCTGGTTGTGACCTCTAGCGCTACCTTTGGGCGGAGAATGAGCGTTCGGCGATGCATAGTTTATTTTTGCGGTAGAAAATACCGTGTAAATTTTCTTTTGTGACACCCTGTAGAATTACGCTTAAAGGCTTGTTTACACATATGCATTTAGCGTGTTGCGCGATCTCTCGCAACTGCTTACAATGAGGGCACACGAGCACCATCTGTCAGGCAGCCCCGGAGCACGTCTAGTCCACAGACAAGGGTTCGCAGTTTTTGCGAGATCAAATCTATGCATTACATACGAGCAATGGTTGCCTATAACATTGTCAGAATTATTTCGAGACCACGGTAAGTGAATGATGCATAAAAAAATTAGATTGTACGAGCATGAGAGGAAACATTTATTTAGCCACGAGATTACGGGGGGCAGTTGCGTTGCGGCAGGGCAGAAAATATATACTAGGCAAAATGGAAGCGCCAGTGCGCCCTCTGGTCGCAGCTGGCTGGAAGCGAGTGCAGCACGATCAATACGTGAACCAACCTCAAAACAACACGGATAGAGAAGAGCACTTTTTAAGCAAGCTCCGGATGTTCCCAAGGACGTTACGAGTCTCACCGAACTCCGACGTTACAAGTCGCAGCAAACTCGTCGCAAGACAACCGCCCAGGCCACCACGGCGGTTTTAGGACACCAAGTGCGGTGCGACGGAGGGCTATGAAAAAAGACGGAGTACGGGACAGACCTGCGCGCGGACGCTTTGTCCTTGTCCTGCACCAACGACTCCAGCCGCTGCGCAACGGCCAGGCTGGAGAGCAGCTGGGTCTTGAGTTTGGTCAAGGCCTCTCGGTCTCTCGGAGCCTTCTGCATCTTGCGGCGCAACTCCTCTACCCTGGCTTGCAGATGACGACGCTCCTCCTGCAGCTGGGACGCTGTCTCCACTTCCTCAGCCAAGCACCGTCGCTGCCGCTCCAGCGAACGGCAGATTCTGGCTCGGACGTCGTGCACTGCAGACTTCAGGTCGAGGACCTCCACCTCACTGCAAAAAATGCACAGGGTGTGGCAGACCGCGAGATCACAGACCCTTTTCGAAGTTCACTGTGGCAAGTTTGATCCCAACCGCCACCGCGGGTAGGTGGCGCAAGCTACCGCCAATTATAAAGGGTACAGTCGTTAGCATCCATCCATCCATCTATGTATGACATCTGTGACAAACTAATGGCAGCCTTCTTGAGCCTGGTGAAGGAAGAAAGAAGATACTACCACAAGCCGAGGACATATGAGGCCTGAATGTTCAATATGTCATTGTGCTACACCACTCTCTTACCACAAAAAACTTTGCTCTAAAGGCTTTTGTTGGCAGATATTTAATCGAGGGACTTATGGGTCGCCACTTTGTACTGGTCAATTCTTATGTTCACACCATTGAAACTGAAACAAATCGAAACAGGATTTTGAGGTGATCAAAGGAGCAATTCTCATCTGCCACGATTTAAAACTGGACTAAAACGGAAGAGCAACTGGACGGCTGCCATTTAGGTTGGTCATTTGCCTGCTTGCATGAATTTGTAGAAAAGGTGCAATCAAAGCGACATTCTCATGCAGTATTGGCACGGAAAGCTGCAAACATTTGAGAAAAATTGCCTCATTACACGTCGCTGCAGGCCCCAGACATGGGCGAATGACCCTTCTGTGTTGTCACAACCCCTCAGCATTGAAGTAAGATTATTATTATGTTTGTGCCGTGTTTACCCAACAGTTCATTTTTTGAAAAATGCTTGAAAGGAGGCACTGTGAAGGTCCCTTAGGCACTGTATGTTGGTGGAAAATAGGAAATGGGACAATGCGCCGAAAAACTGAGGTAGCCAGAGCTCCGGCTGGAAGGACTAGTGGGGAGACCTCAGGCAGCTCCACTGCACTGATTAAACGCTTTAGAACGCGGAACTCCGGCGTCCGCCATTTGCCTTTCGCATTCGGACGCGTTCGACGAGTGTAGTGGAAACAAAGGCAGGCAGCTTTTGGGTCTAGCGGCTTACCCACTAATCATGCGAACCAGAGAACTCGGCATTTTCGTGTCAGTACTCGTCGACTCAATAGATAGGAGCGACAAAAACAAACCTCTTCTTCAGCTGCTCGGTCACCTGGCATTTGGCAATTTTTAAGTTCTTGTAGTCGTTCATCACAACCGCCTGCTTTGGCTCCTTGGTCGCCAGCGCCTTGTTTTCGGCCGCGAGCTCCCCTTGCGCTGCCGCCAGCCTCTCCGGGTTGATGCCGGGATGCTGGGACAGCTGGTTGACCTTGGCCTTGACCGCGTCCAGCTCGGCTCTTTTGGCTTCGCGGTCAGTTTTCGCGGCGGCGAGGCCCACCTCGATGTCTGACCACATGTTCCACTGCCGACCCAGTCGCACCCAGAAGTTGCAGAGTATCGAGAGCAGCCTACGACTGCGCTTCGGCACCGGCTCGCTAATGTCGGATAGGCCGAAGTTGGGGACGCCCAGCTTCGTAAAGACCACCTGCATCAGTTTGTTGAGGTGTTATGTTGGCACGAAGCTGCTCACGTGTGCCGGCACAAGGAATTGGGGCATTTCGAAGGCGGTCTTGTTCAGGCCCGCCTCCTTGAAGACGCCGTAGAAGACTTTCGTCATAAATTCGCTCGTCGGGGCTTCAACTTCTCGTCGGGTCACCTTGTCGTTGAGCATTTCACTTAGCAAGGCTGCAAGGCGTTCGTGGCTATCCGCAGCTCGTTCCATTTTCGCGGTCATGACGACGACGACACGACGGTGACTGCCCGATTGGCCCGGTTGTCTTCGCGCGCGCGCGCAGCAAGGTATATTGGCTTGGATTGGATTACACCTTGAGCTTGTAAGTTAAAACTGCTGCTTGTAAAGCTTGTAAGTTGCTTGTAAAGCTTGTAAGTTAAAAAAAAAAGAAAAAATAATGTTTTTTTTTTTTTTGCCCGGTGATAGTTACAAAATTGGTTTTTAGTTTCTTGGCCCAATATAAAAGTTGTAGCAGTTACCTTTTATCCAACTAGGTGGCGATGGTTACCGCTCAATTAGAAAAAGTGCTACATTTACAAATGTTACTATCATAACTCTTTTCGGTCAGAGCCGTATATGTAGAGAGTTTGGCCATTCGTTGGGAAGTATAGGAGACAAATGAAGCGGCGCCATTGGCCGAAAGTGGGCTGGGCGTGTTCCAGGGCGTCTTCAGAAATTCGAATGTGACCAACCAGAAGCCGGAAATAATACCCTGGCGGTGGTCGCGAGAAACAAACCTGATAACTGCATTGGAGTAACTCTCAATGGCTGAAAATATGGTACACGTGATGTTTCAATCACGCTCACTGATCTCAAGTGATCACGCTCATCTAAAATGATGGTGGAAGAGTGCGACTAGCGGAAAGATCGACATAATCCTTACGCCAAACGCCGAGCGCCGGGAATCTGCCGTCAGAGCGGTCACACTCTGTCCGCGCAAAAGAGAGTTGAGCGGCGCATTCGTTTCTTACATCTTTCTGCATGATCATGATGAAACAACACGTGCTCCCTATTTTCAACCACAAAAAGTTACTACACTTCACTCTTACGCACTTATTAAAACCACATACGAGCATAGACCTTAGATGATCGATCGGCTCAGAACTGTTTCTCGCTACCACCACTAGGGGATCCTTTTCGGCTTCTGGTTGGTCAACAGAGCATGCCAAGCCCTCTTTCCGAGTCTGCCGCACGCCCTGGCTCTGCCTGCGCCTCCCATTGACCAAACTCTCTACATATACGGCTCTGTTTTCGGTATAAAAATATTGTGGCGTTTTCAAGTTCTAACGTCTTATTGAAGGGCAATGTTGGCAATGTTCACTCCAGCTACTCTTCATAAGCTTCATAACGTGTAATCGTGTAATCCAGTAAGCGCTGTGGCTCTTGTGTTTGGGTCGGCCGTCATCCACGTGTTCGGCTGGTTCGGCGTTCGGCCGGATTTGTGGAAAACCAACCAACCGCCACAACCAACGAAGTTCGAAAGTTGCAGGTCGAAAGTTGCAGTGTTACAAAGACTTGTTTTTTAACAACTCACGTTAGAGTAAACGGCAGTCATGTCGGGCTTACCAGCTGACTATGTTGACTTCGATTCGTCGGGTTCTGAGATGGACGAAATTGTTTTCGCCGACGACGATTTCCACTTAAACAACAGCAAAGCAAAGACACGGACTTCGGTCAGTTGTTCTCGACAACCGCTTTGAAGTGGCTTCTTTTAAATTCCGATTTGATCTCTTTTCGCAGCCGACTAAAGCTCTTTCTGCGGAGCAGTGGCAGCTCCCGTCGGCAGAAACAGCCACGCTGGACCACGACTACACCGCTTACGGAGTACATGAACATCCTGAGGACTCCGTCCATGTCGGTATTCGGGTGCCTGCGGAATTGCAGGAAGATTTTCGGGTGGCTGTTTCGCGAGGCAATGTGTCCATGGTCCGGGATTTGCTCGATCAAGGCACGTTCAAAGTAGTCGTTTATTATTGTTTTACATCTGCATGATTTCTCGAGTTCTCTTTGATGTCTGTCATCACAGTGCAGGGATTCCTGTATCCGCTGCATTTCACAAGAGCGAAGGTTTTAAGAGATTTCTGAGGTCAAATGTGCGTAATACCTATGAGAAAGGGTTGTTTATAACGCTAACAAAAGGTTCTTTTTTTTTTTTTTTTTTTTGAGGAAAGAAAGGAAGAACGAAGCGCCCGATAAATTGAAAATATACGGGACCGCCAAGTTTCCACTGCTATCCAATAGATGGCGCCAGCGTGTCCTCTCGTCGTAAGCGATTTTAAGACGTTCCAAGGCACTCGGTCTTAAAGGGATACGGAAACGAAAATTGAAATATTCAAATTTCTTTCGGAAATGAATAACCATAAATGCTAATCCCACATTTGTGTTTTGAGTGACTTGCTATATTTTTTATTCCAAATGGTGCTCTCGAGCAAGCGCTCGAAGGGAAGCGAAAGGAGAGCGCGATGCGTCATGGGATATCCAGCGCAAACAAACCATAGAAAAAAAAAAAAAAAAGATTCCCTGCATTCATGACGTAGCAAGGCTGGCGGGGTTATGAGCTTTGCCGTTGGTGGCATTGTCAGTGTTGGGGGGTGTCAATAGCGTCAATGTGTTACAACCGAGCGGTTTGAAGTACCCGTGGGGTGACGAGCGTGTGGCTTTTTGAGAGTAGTTATGTTCAAGTAATTAACCGGGGATTATCTTTCCAGCAAGCTTTCAACATATTTATTAAGGCTTTTTTCTCTAATTTAGTTTTATGAAGAGTACACCATGACATGAACTTGTAGCCAGGATAACATTGTGCAACGAGGAATCTTTCAACTAAAAATAAGCCACTATAACATGGCATGGCCATCATGCTCAAGAGGAAGCTGTAGCACGAATGTGTTTTGTGACGACTTATAATGAACCATATACCGCGTATTGATGAAACTGTATTTCTTGGGTTTCTGTATTTTTTTTTATTATATGTATGCTGATTGCTTGCGCAGGTGTCGCAGTTCAAATGCCTTCTCGGGGCAACTGGTCAGCTCTCGTGCAAGCCTGCAGTGATGGATGCCTCGAAATGGTTCAACTTTTGTTGGACCACGGAATGGATCCAAACGGACAGGAGGGTGGGCTGCACTCTTTTTTCGCTAGATTTCTGGGGAATTCAAAGCTTTAGTCTGGAAAAATGTGTGACCGGGTGTTCAGATTTTAGCTGCATAATACACCGAAGACACAGAAACAAAAAGGATATACACAACACCGTCTCTGCAGTGTTGTGTACGTCCTTCCTGTTTCCGTGTCTCCTATTTATTATGTTGTATAGTATTCACCAGCTCAACTGTGCCCTCAATCTTCTTTCATTAAGATTTCTTTCATTTAAAGGGACACTGACAGGGTATTTATGCTCGCCGAGGTTTTTAGTTGTACGTCACATATGAGAGCTCAACTACCCAGAGCACAATTTGTGGCTCGAAATTCGGTTCCTTTCCGCCTGAAAACCGCCGATCAAGAACTGGCCGGTTCGAGGCTCGCTCACTCTCTTTTCCGCGGTCACGGGCTATTTTCTAAGGTATCGATGCGACCACCAAATTTAATCAAAGTCGTGGGTCACTGAAGGCACACACTCAATATTAAAAACAGAAAAAAATATGAAACCCATTTTTTTGTGGCTTCTAAAAAGCTGCAAACACGTTGATTGAAAAAGAAAGTTCCACAGACAACCGGAAGCATTCTGTGCGTTCGTCGTTTCGCGTATCGTGGGACTCGCGGGAATGGCGATAGCAGCGAACGACGGGCGTGGGACCTCTATTTCAGAACTGTCGTTCGCGGTACCGGCGAATTCCGTCTACCTTTAAAAAAGAAATTTGGGACTTATTAAAAGAATTGGTATTCATCACGTACGACATGCCCGACAACCAAGCCGATTTGCACGAAGACGTCGCCGAGCCGTCGCTCCCTTCTTGTGGCTGAAGACATCGCTCGCGCTAACGTCGAGCACAACGTGTCTACTTCGAGTTCGATATGCACGTGTACGATTTCTTTACTAGGTGCGAATGTCGCCAATGCGTGGTGCTTCCCGACTTCGACCCGGGAGTGCTTTTGCTAGAGAAAAAACGGCAGCAAACTTTCAGACTTACAGTTTAGCGGCTCAAATATTACTAAGGAAAAAGATCCACCAGTGTTGAGATTCCCAGTGGGAAAGACGTCCGCTTCAGACGCGGTAGGGCCGGGTTCAATCCCCCGTGAAACTTTTTTAAACATTTTTCGATGTTTACATATCTTTTTTTTTTTATCACTGAAGAAACAAACAAAAAAATAACAAGCAAATGTTGTGGACGACACTTCGCTGAATTAAATGGTATGGGATTTCCTTTTTGACATTTGCGAACTCAATGTAATCACTTTCCACAAAATGCAAGGAGCATATAAATCAGGTAGCGTCCGCTTTCCGAGGTGCCCGTAAATGTTCTACAGGAATTGCAGCCAGCCATTGGTCCCGATCCCGTTGATCTTTCGGAAACTCTGTTGCACAATGCCCCTTTTTTTCGGACGCAGGACATGTAAGCCAGCTCTTCACGCAACATCTTGGGTGTATTCGTTTCGGAGCCGATCATGGAAATTCACCACGGGCACTCACTACTCATCTCCAACTCCTCAATGTACAAAACAAGTACAGAACAACGAGCGGAACAAACATAACTGCAAAAGAATCACACGGCGAACAGTTCCCGTACGCCGCATATCGTGTCGTCTGCTACGGAGAGGAGAAAAAAAACAAAAAAAAACCGCACGGTCGGGTGTAGCCACGTGACTTCCGCCACTCCACTCTCTTCTCTCCACTTCTCCGACCTCCGTCGGGTTTTGGTTTCGGTTTCGAGCAGTTGCGTCTTTTGGCTTTATTAAAAAAATACGCTACTCTGTTGCAAAATATTAATTGGCTAGTCCTCCGACACCATAATAAAGCGCCTGGCAAAAAATGAAAAAAAAATTTTGGGGGGTGTCAGTGTCCCTTTAACAGCTACCTTCAAATCTTTTGCTTTTCATTTGATCTGTGTATGATATTCTATTACCTGTTACTACCGACGGTGAGTGAAAAACGTCTAGCTTTGTTTATGTGAGCCTGCGCATTGTGAAGAGCGGGAGCTTTGCTATTGGCAACTTTGGTAGTGAATTGGGTGTTGGGATTCGACTTATTGACTGTGCAAACTTCCTGGGTGGCTGAAGAATGTTCCTGTCGTCTGATAGCAGTTAGAAATGAAACGGCTCTAAAGTCATAGCATCACTCTCCCTCTATCTTTTCTTTGCAGTGTTGTATTTCTCTTCTTTCTTTCAAGTATTCATTATCACACTCAAACAAATTTTAATGTCATGATCTAAATCCTGAGACAAGAATTTAGACCCAAAATTGACCCAAAATCTTAAATGCAGCTGAGTTTAGTGAATAAACTCAGCTGCATTTGAGATTTTGCGTTGTCTTGTTCATTATTTTATTTCACCTTATCTCAGGATTTAGATTATGATATTTTGTAACCAGCTAGCCTGCATACTTTAGCTCATAATCTTTTTTTTTTCTTTTTTTTTTATAATGTTGCAGCTTTTCTGACACCTCTGATGGCTGTCTGCGGCTCTCAGAAGCAAACGGAGGAGACGTTGGAGAGCTGTGCAGTGGCACTGTTGAAGCATGGGGCAGACCCCAATTTAGCCGAGAGGCAAGTGAACCTGAGTGTGCGTCTCATGTCACGAGTAGAAGAACGCAGCCACTCTCACTTATTTAACGCTCAAATTCAACCGCTGTTCAACCTGATTCAAAATGAACTACTACCATGACACTTAATCTTGACTTGAATGCCCATGTAATTTGATATTAAAATATTCTGGCCGGAGAGGGGAACTTAGATAGATGGACAGGAAATGACAGGAACGTTTGTCATCTCTCTTGTGCCTCTTTCATAATTTTGTGTCAGATTTTTTAACATAGGCAGCATTGCATGTTCCTCACCAATTTAACCAATGGCACTCATTGTAATTCTAGTTTTGCTTTGTAATTGTAATTTTAAATCCTGACGATTTTGTACACATACAGTGATGCGGCACCAATAGAAGTCAGATCTACCCCTACTTCCAGACACCATACTCTTTGCTCGTTTTAGCCTCAGGCGCCTGATGTTTCCATGTAAATGTGATGATATAGTTGTTTTTTCTAATAATTGAAAACTAGCGTATTGGTGAATAGGTGCGAATACATGAAAGGATAAAACATCGAGGACAGGAACGGAAACAGGACTTGTTTCATTTAGCAACATAAAATGACACAAAATGTAAAACCTTTCCCCAAAAGTTTCAACATTCTCAAAGGGGGAAGGAAAAAAAATTGATGAAGGTAAAGGAAATTTACCATAAATTTAAAAGTTCAAAAAGCAGTAGTGTTACGACAAGCTATCAGTAATATAGTCATCTCTGCTGTTAGGAATTCGACCTCTGTCTTTGTCAGTGACAATAAATATTGTTGTTGACAGTCCCCATGGCAAATGATTCAATGATTTCTCTTCCAAATCTGTTGTGCCCGCTCAGTATTCTAGTATCTGAGAAACAAGGAGTACAGTCATTGCGCGTGCTGCTGTGACCGACGATTGGGTGAAAAGACTCATTTGAAGCCTTTGATTCTTCCAAATTTTGTTCTCTGAGTCAATGGTTAACGCATCTCCCAGTTTGTCCGATGTACTGACTGCCACAGCTTAGTAAAACTGCGAAAGCTGGTTTTTTGTTTTTTTCTTTTACTTAATTTTTTTATTATGCTCATTCGCAGTAAGGGCCAGGCAACACCGTTGATGCTGGCCGCTCGTGAGGGCCACTGTCGTCTGCTACAGCTGCTGCTGAGTCACGGTGCGGACGTCTGTCGTCAAGACAGCCGGGGCTGGTGCGCCGTCAGTTGGGCCGCCTACGCCGGCCAGGGGAGATCAGCTCGCACCCTCCTCCACCTGGCACGACCAGATCCACTGTCCCTGATCACCCTGGACGGGCAGATGCCCTCAGACCTGGCCATTGGTCAGGGGTGCCACACGGTCAGTAGCCTCACTAGAGCCATTGGTGACCTTTTTCATTTACACTTGTGACACTTGGTAAATCAGGTTTGACCTTAGTGACTCTTGTTGAGAGGGCTCTGTACTCTGCTGCTCAGTACTCTGCTTTTAGTCAGTACTCTGCTACTCAATGCTCAATACACTGCCACACTGATTTGACCAATCAGATGATTGATTATCTAGATCAGCGGTGGCCAGGCTGACCCGGCCTAAGAGCCGCAAACAAAACCAGGAAACTTTCAAGAGCCGCGAAGAGGGGGGGGGGGGGCAAACTTTTGTGCAGTGCAATAAACGAAACTCGAACTACTTTCAAGCTATCGGAGTCAAAAGCAGTCCACTGTGCGTAAGGTAGCAGTAGCACAAGACTACCAAACCGCAACCTCTCTTTTGATTTAAAACGCGTTCCATTTCCCTTTTTGAGGACGTGCTCGTGTGAGCGGGAGGGAGGCGGGGGGGGGGGGGGTTCTTGAGGGAGCCGCGAGCCGCACTTTGACACGCAACGAGCCGCATGCGGCTCGCGAGCCGCAGCTTGGCCAGCCCTGATCTAGATGGTTTAGCTGGCGATAGTTGTTGCTATCGCTTGTTTTAAAATGGTTATTTGTCGTCTTCTACCATCTTTACTTCCTTTTGTCTTGAGCAGGGAGCGGTGACATAAATAAATATAAAGTGTTAATGTAACTGTGCTTCCTTTTGGATGGTGTCATACCTTCCAGTTTGAGTCTCAATCATCTTGAAAAAATTCTCATTGCACCCCAGAATTTTTTTTTCAAATTTTTTGTCAGGCAGTTTAGTATGGTGTCAGAAGACAGAACACCTTTGATGACTGACGACTTTTATCATATTTGTTGTGTGTGTCTAAACCATAGAGAATGGCACGTGACCACAGGGAAGAGAGTGAGCGAGATTCAAACCGGCCAGTTCTCAATCAGCAGTTTTTGGGCGGAAGGAAAACAAATTTCGAGCCGGAAATTGTGTCCTAGGTAGTTTGGCTGTTATATGTCATGTACAAACAAAAACCTTGTCGAGCATAAATACCCTGTTAGTGTCCCTTTAATGCATGCCGTCTTAAACAAGGTTGTTTGATTCAGTCAGAGATTATTAAGCCACTATTATCGATTATTTGGGTATTGAGCTACTATTGATTATTACTGGGATTATTGAGCCATTTTGACCTAGGATGACATCCCAAAGAATGTGCTAGTATACATTTGTGCTTTGCAAAAATTAAGGCAAGAGTGCTCCCTTTTACCACTGTCACCAGTAGGCCAAGGAAATGTTGGTTTTGCTAGCAGGTAGCATGCTTCTCAAACGCCATATTGCCAAGAGTGCAAAGAAGATGTGCTACGCTACATTTCTTTCTGTCCACAACTCCCACATAATGTTTTTTAAGCCTTCTCGATCTTTGCACACAGACAACGATTTGCACTGAGCACCACTTGAGCCGTAATTCGACGAAACATAGTGGGCGGAGCTTCGGTCGCAAAACGTACGGTAGAACGAACCTCGTCCCAACCAGCCTGCTCGAGTCACGTTCGTAAGGCCAACGCTATTATCGTCGTTTAGCCAACAGTGGAGCAGTGCTTACTGCTTTTGAAGGGAGGTCACTCCAAGATATGCCTGTCCCTAACAGAAAGTGGCTAACCTTGAAATCTTTCCTACTTCTGCAAAACTTCCAGCTCGGCCAAACACTCCTCAAGTATGAGACAGAGTACCAGCAAGGAGACGGAAATGTTGTTCCAGACGATGAGATCGCTGCCGGTATGCCCTCTCCGAGGTGAGTCTCGAGCCGCAGTCACACACCGCTCCTACATCACACAGAAGAAGACAAGGTGTTCGCTACTGATACAATGACAGAATTATCTGCGAACATGCTTCAAACGTGTCTGCAGGCAGTTTGTGTGTGACCATACGAGGAAGAAACGTGCCTCGGACACGTCTGGAGGCTGTCTTTTGTATGGCATATTAGCGGTGCAACTCCAGCTTTACTAATTCTGCTAGATAGTTTCCAGCTGTCTGGATCCTTTGGAAACAGTCTTGCCACAGGTGTGGTAAGGTGCATGGCAAAGTATTGCATCCCAGCATTACAAATGAAGCAACAAGCTTGCGGACGAAACGGTACGACTAGAGTGTGTGTGACACCGAGTGAATGCATTTATCTAGCACTTTCATTTCATTTCATTTTATTTATTGTTCCCTCAGTGCCCAAAGGCATTACAGGGGGGAGGGTGTGGTAACAAAATACAAATTTCAGGTTACTAGGCCCAATCAACGAGAATATTATTATAACGGCAGTTCTAGAAAGTTTGGAGGTCGGGACGGTTACAGTTGTCGCGGGGACGAGGTTCCACTCCTGGGATGTACAGGGGGACGAAAGGTAAATGAAACTTAAACGGGGGGGGGGGGGGGGGAAAGGAAGAGGAGAGGAGGAGGAGGAGGAGGAGGGGGCTGGGGGAAGGGGGAGGGTCAATTGGTCGCATAGGATAAAATATAACTATGATTATAATTAATAATTATGACTTCTAACTAGGGTTTCATGTTTTAGGTATATACCGATAAGCCCCAAAAAGTAACCCCTGAGCCGGTTATGTCAAAATTGTGGGAGAGTGAAAAGCCCCAAATCGGAGCTGTTCTTGAATGAGAAAAGCTTCACGGGGAGAAAATCTCTACCTGCAGGTTTATTCTGTATTGGCCTGGGACGCAGCCCACACCAAACCGCTTGCGGGGCTGCTTCTTTCTTTGGGAACTTATATTGTTTCCTTTTCCTGTCAGTTTGGGGACGTTTTTCAAGTATATTCGTGTTGTGTGTCGCGTGGAAGTTTTGAAATCCCACGACCGTGACCTGCCTATTCAACTTGGGCCTACATAAATGCCAGCCTCTTGTCCAACACTAAGAAACACCAAATCTGTTGGAGATAATAAGCCACTAAAAAAATGCCCTTAACCTCAGACTCTCAAAAATAAACCCTACTCATAAGATGCTCACTGCGAGCCCGATAGTGTCCGACGACATTCAAGTTGCGAAGGAGCGGAATGGTCTCGTGTGCAGGGGCTTCAAAGATGCCTTCGGAGACGTTTCTCTGATGCTTGCGGCCATGGGGGCCGAGCACCTCTTGCCGACGTTCGAGAGCCACGGAGTCGGCTTTCGGGAGATGCTGACGCTCGACGATGCGGCGCTGTCAAAGGTGATGGTACCGCTCGGATGCTCTCCACTCGACGCTCTGCCAAGCCGTGGTGCTAGCACGTTGTTGTTGGTACCGCTCGAATGCTCTCCACTCGACACTCTGCCGAGCCGTGATCTCCGACGCTAGCACGTTGTTAGTGTTACTCGCTCAAATTAGTTCTCTGCTATTTCCTCCCTAAACTCTTATTGAATTCACGTGAGAACATTTTTTTACATAAATGGAGCCTAAAGAGCGTCCTCTCGTCACGTGTGGATAGGTTGGAGGCGGGGGCCCGTCGGAGACCCACGAGTCAAATGTCCATTCTGTTCGTGTGCCAACACATTTCCAGAAACTTACTTGTCAGCAAATTTGCCAATAAACAATGGCTTCTGCAAGTTTTTTTTTTTTTCTTTTGGAACAGCGTTTACAAACTTTTGATACGATTGACGATAGAGCATGCGCAACTTAGCTGCGCGACACCGAGAGCCAAAAGTTGCTCCTTTTTCAGATGGGGGTGGAGTCTGCCAGCGAGAGAACCAAGCTCCTGGAAGGTATCCAATCGACTCGGCGCTTCCAGGTGCACAGCCACGTACCGTAAGCGTCCCTCGTGTTCCCTTTGGTGCGGGTGCGGGGGGACGATTTGTTTGCCGCAAACACGTAACCCACCAGCAGGACTCTGCATCTGTACAGTTAGATGTGAAGGTTCGCACGTTTGATCGCACTGTCTTGCATTCAATGTCCGACAACTTTTGCGACTTCGCCAAAACCAGGGTGCCTGGAACGCATCTCCGACCGGTGCATTTGGCGTCCCATCCTGCTATCAAAAGTGCTTCCAGAGTGGTGGAAGGTGACGTAGCAGAGGCTGGCGTGTCATGCCGTCGGTCGTCGCAATCCCTGCAGAAAGTATGAGCGAATGCGAGAGTCGTCGTCGTTGCGGCGTCCCAACTCTCGGATGCCAGAGCGACCCGCAGCAGAACAGGCGTCTGTCACCACTGCTGCAGTGGCACCGCAGGGATCGCGGCCATCGACGACGTGATACTTTTATGATGTCGTCGTTGGGCAGGAATCGGGGGACTACTCTTTAGGTTGCGGTAAGTGCACCGGTGGGAGACGCGATCCTGGCACCGTTCCGAGACGGACCAGGCTCGGCGAATGTCGAGCCCAGTACTTCCGCGATCTGCGCCGACAAACTTCGCAACACCAGTGCTGCAAAGTCGACAGTGATGCGCAGCGTCCTGTGCCTACATTTTTTGAGAGGGTGGTTCACGCCGGAGGCGCGTCATGGGCATGCGGGTTTTTGGATGTAGAACAACGGCTGCTCACCTGTACGGGCAAGCTGGTGCCAGTTGAAAGAGATGCCAAGCTCGATTATAAACTAAATGATCCTTGTAAAATAATATTTGACTTCTTTTATTGGGATTGGCTAGAGCATTTCAATGTCATATTCCCGTCACAGTGGCAGTTCCTCGCTTTACTCCCCAATGTTTTTGGCTGCACCGGCAAGATGGAACGCTCACCGCTTCTACTGTTCTATCCCCCCTCCTCCCCTCATGTAATGCCTTAAATGGGCCTTTGAGGTACCGTGAATAAATAAATAGCATTTACTCAATTGTGAAAATGTTAGGAGCATAGTCGGAGTGATCCCACGTGATCCAGATGCTTGTAGATTAAAGGACCTCTGACGAGGCACTTGTGCATGTTAAGGTATCGCGACTCACAAGGGCCCAATATCTAAGAAGAACCATTTACAACTTAAGGTGCTTTTTTTTAACATGTAAATCACAGGTTGACTTGGACATAGGGTGACCACCTTCCTGATAGCAAAATGCGGGACACGCGAGGCAGTGTGGGGGGGGGTAGAGGAAATTTATCAACGCACACTACGAACCGAGGCTCTGCTAACAGATTTAATATTCTGTGCTGTTTATAAACCTGCTAATTGTATTGTAGCAATTAAGCTCAAATAATTTGCACTCCCAGTTATATACATTTTTTATGCCAAACCTGTTATTAAATGTGTCGAAATTGAAAACATAAAAATCGACTGAAGCAGAACTCAATTTCATTTAATTTCATTTCATTTATTTACTCTCAAGGCCGATGCATTACAGAAAAGAGTGATGAAGCAAAAAAAAAAAAAAAAATACAACATGAACATAAACACAGCAGGGAGATTACAAAAAATGGTTGCAAACGGCACTTTTGAAACGGTCGGTGTCAGTATGCATCAAATGGAGTAAAGAAACGGTAAATCTTTTTCGGGTTATAGTTTCCTGTCAACGCTTAATTTTATCAACATGGTCCTACAGAAATTTTTAACATTATGTTCTTTTTCGACTGTTGTGAGTGGCAGGCTAGCTTTTGCCTTGTGTCTTCACGAAAAAAGAAAAAAAAGAAATCCGCGGCAACTCTTTTGCATTGACAACGACAGAGAATGACACTTCGTCCGTGTCGTTCTGTGTTTGTCCCTTGTCCGTATTCCCTGTCTCGGGTTTACAACTATGCTCAGTTTACACCAGCTAGCCTGCACCCTCACCATTGCTTCATAAGAATGAGCGTCGGTTCTCCTGCAAGAACGACGGTTGCTTCCCGCAATGCCTGGATAGAAAATGGCATACCATTGCGATTCACACGATTACCAGCGACCTCCACGCTTTCCCGTGCCCCGTTGTTCGACAGCGCCATGGGTTGCAGAGTAAATTTTACGACAGGATGAAATGCGGGACATTTTGAAGATTTGGAAATTTCTCGCGGGACGCAGGACACGAGCCCTCAATGCGGGACAGTCCCGCGAGTCGCGGGACGGGTGGTCACCCTACTTGGGCACTTGTGATTCCTTACTCTTTTTCCGTCTGTCACGTGCGACGGCAATTTTTTAAGAGTAGTGAGCCCTCTAGGCTATTATTCACAAACTATAATTATACAGTCCACAAAACTCTGATGTTATGACAACCGAAACGCCAATAACAGGTTAATTTGAAGAAACTTCAAACAGGTAGCTGGTCGTGTGGAGAGAATAAATGCCTGTGACCTCTGGAGTTTCTAATGTCAACCTCCTCCGGTTTCAATTTGCTGGTCACTAATGGTGAATTAATAACTTTTCGAGCGTGTCAAAAGTTTCCTTTACAATGAATCAATCATCAGGATCAGGGGTTGGCAAACTTCGCCGCAGCGAGCCAAATCGCCGCGAGATAGAGCAGGCCGGATTAAAAACCAAGGGGAAGTGAATGATCAGCTTCTGAATATCTTTGATATGGTGCACAGTGAACTGCTATGCCCTGTGTTGCACACTGCATCTTGTGAGGCTCTTGGGGCGCAGGTTGCGCCTCCATCATTTTCGAGGACACACAGTTCTCATTTCAACGTCCAAAGACCTGGATAAACTAAAGGCTCTCAGTTCAATTGCTATCTGTAATGATAGGCTACAAGATTTATGCTAAAATTCTGACCAGTGGCTTGGTCGGAGTCTCCATAGTAAGCCTCTGTATGTGACAAAAACTGGTGAAAATGACAATAGTACAAAACCGTGATTTTGAGCAGTTTATGCTCTATAGAATGATCTTAATTATTGCTTTTTAAGGCATCACTTTTGGTGCACAACAACAGCAGATAGGTGATACATACAGTGAATGTGCATAGAATACTAACCCCGGGGTGTGCTTCTTCAGAAATAATATGTTACATAAGGTTTGCAACCAACCATATTTCTTGCGCCATTAGTCGTCGAGAGTATCTATGTGTGGTGTTAAGAAGGGGGGGAGGGACTCTGGTAGCTTGCTACGGGCCTCTGGTTGCTGACCCCTGAGCAGGAAATGAATTGAGAGAACTTTTGACACCGCTTTGTAGCTGCACCGGTATGGACCTGACACTGGAGTCGTTTCTGTCCGCGCTGGACCTGAGCGACTTGGCGGACACTCTGCACGAACACGGGGTGTCCACCTTGGATGCCCTTCTGCGGCTAGACGACGCGGGCTTGGAGAAGGCGGGCGTCGCACAGGTCGGTCTGCGAGGCCGGCTGGGGGCGGCCATTCAGAGGGCCCACCAGATGCCCTGGCACAAGAGCAGCGTGGTGGACCTGCGGTCCTCCAACCCCATCTCGTGAGTCTTCTGTAAAACGTTCGAGCGATTTAGCAGCCGGAAAAAGTTGTTGCTTATGTCGCAGCGATGCGATCGGATGGCACACAATAGTGACAAGCGTAGCAGAGTGGATAGTTGGGCCAGTCGGGTCATCTTGGAAGAATGGAAAAAGTGCCATGTCGACATAATAGCAATATTCTCTATAAGGCAATGGCATGTGTGTAAATCTTTTCTTGTTTTTGTTCTGCTCAGAAACGTCCCACGAGGTGCATTATGTAGGCGGAGCATTCACACGCTCTCAAAATGGAAAAGTTGGTTTACAGTTGCTGGCCGAAAATTTTGATGCGCTCGATTATTCGTTTGTCTGCGTGGAACTGTCGCCCACCCTATAGAGTTGATGTACAACAACCACTGAAATTGTGTCAATCAACTCCTTGCCCCCATTTTTGGACTCGATTTGCACCGTTAGCCCACAATACCACCTCGCAGAGAGCCACAATTTTGCCTCTGTCTCGTAGTCTAGATATTATGTCCAATGCAATAGAGAAGCTGGACCGAGGCTACAGTCGGATGTTACAGTTTCGTTGTAGCTGGCACGGCCACCGTCTGTCCTGAAGGCGACCACAACATGAGTGCTCTTCTTTTCATGTTCTTTGGATGCGAGTGCTTCCTGTCGACATGTCCAGAACGAAAGCAATTTTGGTGGGCCAAACATTGTTTGCGAATCGATTGCAAATGGCGCCGACAAAGGCCCCGATGAATGCAGCAAACACACCAGGATGGCAGTGGTGGAAACAGCTGCCCTATTACTGCCGACATCACCTGGAAGGAGCAATTTATAAAAGTGGGCTGTCTTTTGATGTTTTTGAACGAACAGAAAATTATACCTAAATATGGAGTGGGTTATCTGTAGGTCATGGATATTTTGGCGTTTATTTATAAGAAAAATCAACAATTTTATATTTTTTTTTATGTCTGTATGTTTGGATGATTTGTTTCGGGCAGATGCTAAAATGGTGATTATAGGTATAAAAAAGTTAATAAAAGACTGTCTTCAAGTCTAAGAGGTGACGGTTTTGAGAAAACAGTTCTAGCTGGAGAACAAACTTCCAGAAATTGGTGTTCTTTGCTTTTAATCAATTTAGTATTTTTGACACCAACGGATGTTTATCAATGTTTTGCGGATTTTGTATTTTTAACATTGACGAGTGTTTACCGGTGTTTTTCGGTTAAAATTGGAAAGGCTACGGCCTACCGTAAAATACCGAGCATGTGCCAATGCCACAATAAGCACCCACCAGCTACTTTTGGAATGTTTTAAAAAATGAGCATAGGACACATTGAACCACCACCCTTAAAGCGACACTAAAGTGTTATTTAAGATTCCCTTTTTATGGTGCAAACTTAATCTATCTGCTTTAAGTGTAATGGAAAACTGAAAATTATAATCATGCGCGACTTTTTTCTCTGTCAAAAACACGGCCAAACACCGTGACACGCCCCTTTTTCTGATATTTCTCCTATAAAGGACCCTGTTGCAGAGTTTGCTCGTGTTTTTAAGGGCGAAAAAGGCCACACATGGTTGTGCTTTCGTGTTTTATGGGATGCTTAGGGTACATAAATTCAGTTTGTGCCATAATATCCACTTTCGTGCTCTTTTAAAGGACACATACATGCAAAGGAAAAAAACATTTTTTTTTAACAGCCTGGATGGGAAAGGGAGTCATAAAACAAATTTACAAGGAAAAAGAAAACCTTTTAGAGCTATATTTACGGCACGAAACGAATTTGTAGTTGCCGCCCACAGGCACCGCGAAAAAGTGGCCGCTATTTATCATGGTGCTTGCGCTCTTTCAGAAGCTTCCTATAATCTCTAAAAGTTACTTATTCATCTTCGTTTAGAGCTCAAAGGAAGCTCCTGAAAAAGCACCAGCACCGCGTGATAGACCTGTGCGCTGGTCAGAAGCGCGCCGGCCTGTTTCCTTCCGGCGGTGCTTCACACTCAACGTGCGGCGGCGGCATGACTGCGGTGGTGGCCGTGCAGCGTGGCAGCGCACAAGTCTATCACAAGACCAGCAACGGCTCTCGCGGGCGCCAACTACAGATTCGTTTTGCGCCGTAAATATACATGTTTCCAAGAAAGGCTGCTATGCGCTGCCATTTTGAGTGATGCTGGCGCTGCATAACATTTCCGCCATGCTGGGGTGCACCAGGGGATGTACAATGACAAGATGGCAACGTCTGCTGTATCGCCGACGGCCAGCATTGGCAACAAACTTATTGTTTCGGAACACAGAAGGAGGTATCCACACAGAATCATAGCATCAAATATTGTAGGATGGGGCATGTTTAAGGGGTTGGACTTTATAACAATTGCAGCCTTTATTCCAGCACGTCGTGGAAGCCAGAGCAGGCGTGAGTGCAGCCACTGTTGATGCAATATGGCCATGTGACTTCTGGCGCATTCTGATGAGCACTTTGAGACTTCAGATATTTTTGCAATTATTCGATTTGTTACTGGTTTAGGTATTTTATTTATTGTTTGTGCTCTTTCGTGGTTGAAGACAACACCTGTGTGTTTTTTAAATCATTTTTTAATTTGTTTCTGCACTCAATGGTGTATGCTTGGCAACATTGTACGACAAGCAGCAAACGTCCTGGCTGGAGAGTAGGTCCGCCTAGAGCACTATATAGCTCCTTCGGAGCAGAGTAACGCAATCCTTTGATCCACGTCTTTTGCCGACGACTTGGCCGACAGAGCAGCTCGACGCAAATCACGTGGTACTCACGGTTCCAGGAGGCGCCTGCCCTGTGGGAGAACGCATGAAGATTGACACAACACGGCTGATTAAAAAATAAACGCAGAGTTCACACTTTTCAAAACAAGTCTGTCGTGAAGTTGGTAAAGCACTAAACGCTTTATCAAAGTTCTTTTAATATTTGATGCGTGGGAAAATTTTGAGAAGGCAATTTCCAAGGCATTGGCGTTTGAAGCAGACGATTTTCTTACGCAGTGGAGATGGACTTTTTTTGGTTGGCCAGATCGGGTCACGCAAACAGTGCGGCGTTTTCTTTGCGCGTTTTCTGAACAGCGTGAGAGACCGTCGATACGTATAGCTTCTAGCTGCTTCCAAGCGATCGTCCTCCACTGCGCCGCATCGTCTGCTGCATGATGCCACCCAGGCAATTCTTAAAACAAATTTACGTTATTCCGTGGCACACAACTTGATGCAAATTATTGTAAAATGTTCCTTTATTATGTCAAAAACTATTGTCGTTCTGTACATCCCCAAAATATTGAAGAAAAAATTATTTTCCCACATTCGCCTTACATTTGTTACCGAAGTTATACCTCTGAGTGTTTGCCACTAGTCGCCGAGAGATGGCGTTCTAGATTGCGCTACTCTGCTCCGAAGGAGCAGAGTAGCGCCAGCAAAGTAGTGCAATAGCAAAGTAGTGCAATCGAACTGCGCACCTTACCTCGGCGCGCGGTTCGAGGTTAGACCGGGATATTACTTGCAAAAGTGTATAGCTCTAAAAAATGTTTTTTTTTTTTGTTGTATATTCGTTTTTATTCATTCTTTTTCCATCTAGGCTGTTTAAAAAAAAATGTTTTCTTTTCCTTTGTATGTGTCCTTCAAGTTCTTTGCCCACCAGGGTTCTCCCCAAAGTGGGCGGCAGTGGTTTTGCGGCCCTCCAGTCTTTCTGACTGTCCACCTTTACCATGTCCAACCCACCTTTATATTTTGCCTCCGCTGGGCGAAACAATGTTCTTTTTGTGTTCAATTTCTTATATATATTAACAATCTTCCTCACCAGATAACATCATCTATTAGGCTTTTCGCGGATGATTGCGTAATTTACTGTTGCATCACTAACCCTGAAGATTCATTACTACTACAGTGAAACCCGTTTATGACGAACAGCAGGAAACGCTACAATCAGTTCGATATAGCAAGTAGTTCGATATAGCAAAACCCATTTACAAAACCTAGCTACGACTTTCCCGACGATTAAATATCGATCTTTAAATCGCTGCAGCCACACAGATCCAGCGGTGAAGCCCTCAACGTTCAGGAGGGATGCAAAATCTCTAGCCTTGCTTTTCAACATCGGTCTGGAGACCGGCAGGTTCCGCGCACGGATGTCCAAAAACCATTGGTACAGCGCTTTTTCCGCCTTGTCGTATGCCGGCTTGCGGATGCGCCTGCTGTCCGCGTTTGGCCGTTCAGGGGCCTTGTCTCGGATGGCAGACTTGTTTTTAAGAATTGTACTCAGCGTACTTCTGGGGATCTTGTAGGCGGCGGCAACGTCTGATTTCTTTCGCCGTGCTCCACATGACTGATGATGTCGACCTTGTCGGAAAGTGGCAGAGCCTGCCGCTGCTTTGTCGACATTTCGGGCGCGAACTAGCTGGCCTGCACAGTGAACAGAAAGTGCAATGGGGACAAGAAAGACGACAACAAACGACGACTAAATTAACGAGAAGAAAGGAGGGAGGGAGAGACAGAGAGCTTTGCCTGTGGTTGACGCTTTCAACGGCATCTGACAATGCTATGGAATCTGAATTGCGATAGGCTTATTGCCTCTTGGGGGCGTGGCGTGTCAAGCCCCAAGTGAACGCGCAAGGTGAGGAGGGTCAAACTAGAGTGCCTTCAAGTTCTCTTCGGCAGGACATGAAGGCCCCGCCCCCTAGGTCAAACTAAAGTGACTTTAGGTGAAACAGGGTGCGAAGGGAGAGGAGGCGAGAACTTCTCTTTCTTTCTCATCTCTTCGCTTCTGCCTTGTAACAACGCGCTAGAAAGATTTTTTTTTTTTTTAGCTTATCTCCGTTTTTTAATTGCTTTTCTTTGTAAGCAACCGCTTTGCACTAAAAAGATATTTTTTTCTGTGTCCCTTCGGAATCGCTTTCCTTCGCTTATTTTTGTTTGCAGCTCGAGCTTTTGGAATTTTTTTTTTTTCTTTCCTACACTTTTTTGGGCGAAGGCATTGGCTAAAAGACGATTGTTTGCGCGTTTTTGGAAGCCTTCCCAGGGGAAAAAAGTTTGATATAGCCAATATGTTGTTCGTTATAAAAAGTACTTTTTACATAAATTTTGATTTAAATTTTTCGTGAGTTCGATATCGACAATATTTCGCTGTATGTGGGTTCGTTCTAAACGGGTTTCACTGTACAGCAGGATCTAAATGTTCTGTCTCATTGGTGTAACACGTGGTCAATATAACCAAGAGCAAACTTTTAACATTCACTAGTCAGCGATCTCCTATTGTACGTAACTACACCTTACTAACACTGCCTCTCGAAAAAGTACCAACTTACAAATATTTAGGCGTAACATTTTCTGACGACCTAACTTGGAATACTCATATTGACAATATAGTGGCTAGTGCATGCAGATCTCTAGGATACATAAAACGTAACCTATACCCCACTCCCCGTTGTGTTAAACTAACTGCCTATAAGACTTCCTTGCGATCAAAATTGGACTACGCCAACTTTATTTGGTGGCCTCATCAATCATATCTCATTACTAAACTCGAATCGGTGCAAAGCAAGGCCTCACGTTGTATAACACATGACTACTCGCGAACGTGAAGCGTAACTGCACTAAAATTCAACTTCGACCTATGCCCTCTATCTCGAAGAACTCGACTTGCTCGTCTTGTCCTTTTTCACAAAACTTACTATTCCTCTTCTGATTTTCGAAACACCAACTGCCACCCATCACCTCACATCTCCTTGCGTCATGACCACAGCCTAAAAATTAAACCTCTATTCGCCAGAACTAATAAATTCCAAAATTCCCCACTTTCTCTCGCTATTACTAACTGGAATTCCCTTCCTGAATCCATAGTATGTGAATCTAACCCTAAGACATTCCGTGAACTCTGCAAGGCACACCTGAAAAGCGTTGATCCTTAACATGTTTATCTGTTAATTACTTTTTCTACATGTTATGTTCTGATATCTGTCCTATTAGTTTATAGTTTTTTGTTTTTTTTTGTTCTTGCGTTTTTTTATTAGTTATATGTCGTCACTCTTTTGCCATCTGTATATGTCATTTGATCCCCCCTCATGTAATGCATTTCATCTGAAATGCCTTTGAGGTACAATAAACTGAACTGAAACTGAACTGAATTTGAAAAAGTACAACGCCCCAGATTGTTGTGTTTGGCAGACTTGTGTGGCACTATGCAACAGAACTGCATAATCCTGGCAAACAAAATTCCTGCTGTGCGGCAAGCGAAGTGCCGGAAACAGCAAAAGTTGCAGCAGTTGCCCCCTCCTCCTACCCACAACACCCTGGAAATTGTCAGATGTCCAGATCCCAAGAATTCCTGGGGAGAACCCTGTAACCCACCATGGAAACCGAAATGTTGCCCTATTCGACCATCTCTCCGAGCGTCCTGATGCATAGCAGGGAAGCTTCACGCGTGTGCTCTGATGCAAGGCAGTAAAGCCCGATGCGTGCACACCGGTGTAACGCAGCAAAGCCCATCCCATTGCGTGCCCCTTCCGCATTTTTTTCTCGGACCTAACGAGCACTCATCACCAGATTTCATAGGATGTCTCCAAATTTCGGGCGGGTGCTTGCACGGAATTCTACAGTAGTGAAATGTCGGAATACTACTGTAGTTGAGAAACAAGAACTGTTTAAAAATGCCTTCTTTCTGCTCCTCCCCTGCTTCGCATCGCCGCCATATCAGGTGCCCTGCCGCAGTTTCCCTGGTGTCCAACGTGAGCCAGCACCTGGTGCACCTGGAGGGGTCTCTGTGCCACCTGTGGCACCACCTGCGCCAGCGGCCTCAGGACCTGCAGCTGGGCAGGGACCTGTGCAGTGTGCGGCACCTCAGGGACGAGCTGGAGACCTGCTCCCAGGCGCTGGCAAAGGTCAAGGCGCAGATGGGGCTGCTGGACGCCTTGGCTGCACAGGTGCGCGAGCTTGCCGCGGAAGATTGCGCTGTGGAACCCGGGGAGCCTGAATTTGATCTGCGTCCCTGCCCATTTTGATCTGAATGTGCGCCATACTGGCACGCGATTGGCGCTGCTTGATGCATGTCCTTGCAGTTGTGCTGCACTGGCTAGATTGCTTGTGTACAGCATGAACCGGCATCGCTGTACTATGGCAGACGAAGCTCACACTGTTTAAATGCTTGTGTCTAGTGTGCTTTTTCTTTTCTTAGCGAAGTGTGAGTTTTTTTTGGTTTTTTTGTGCAGTTGTCTTCTGTTCTAATTGTGCGTAACTGGTACAGTCACACAGTCTTACCTGCCTGTGTACAAGGTCCAAGAACATAATGAGAACAATTTTCTTACCTGTTGTGTTAGCAATTCTGTAATGTGCAGTCTCTAACTTTTTAATTTTTTTATTTTTAGAGCACAGTTTTTAGGCACCCGTTTCCTGGTTGAGCAGCATCGGCGTCACCGTCAGTGTTGGCGTAATTGCGCCGAGTTTAGCGGGAAAATTGACGTCACGTTACCTCAACACCAACTGCATTCCCCGCTAAATTTAGCAGGGAAATTCAGTTTCTCCACTAGATTTAGCGGACAAATTCAGTTTCTCCGCTAGATTTAGCAGGAAAATTGACGTCACGTGACCTCAACACCAATTCAATTCCCGGCTAAATTTAGCAGGGAATTGAATTGGTGTTGAGGTTACGTGACGTCAACTTTCCTGCTAAATCTAGCGGAGAAACTGAATTTGTTCATGGGTGGCATGACACCAAGTCATGTCCCGTCATTTTCCCTGCTAAATTTAGCGGGGAAACTGATTTGAAGGAGGAGGAAGAGAGGGTACGGAGCAGAAGGAGGCGCATACCTTCCATCCATACCCTCCCTTCCTCCTTAAGAGCTGTGCTCTAAATTCGCATTAGAGATTTGTAAATGTCTTTCATTTTATTATATTGAACTTGCAATTTAAATATAATAATAATAATAATAATAATGCTTTATTTTTCCTTAGTGCCCACAAACAGCTGTGCAGTCTTTTGTGTGATGCACTGTCGGTTTGTGTTTATAGCAACACTATTTAAAATGTACAGAAACATGTGAAAGGACACGGATACGAGTTTGCGAGGCAAATACAACTCCTACACAAACTTTGAGTCAGATGTAATTCACTTTTGTGAGGCTGGTTTAAATTTAGCAAAATCAAAAACAAATATTGAACTCACTATTGCCTATGTTATTAAAAGCAGACTGCATACGAGGTAACGGTGACGATTCACAAATTCTATTGGGGCAAAATGTTAAAAAAATTGCAACTAGCTCTTGTGGGCACATGAAAGTCTATACTCACAAGTAAGCTTTCAGTTTTAACAGTGCCATACACTACCTTATGGAGAAAATGGATGTCTCTAATAGCCCTCCTCGTTGATAATCTTTCCAGCCTAAATAATGATAGCAACGAATCATAAGTAAACAACAGTTTCCGACCAATGTATCTTAAATAATTCGAATTAATTTCTTTCACACGAGGCTGCAGTACCGTCGCACCACAGATGATAGTGAAGTGAAAGAATGTGATAACCAAGTGATCATACCCAGCTTTCTTATCGCTGAACCAACGATCTTGGATACATGCGCGGTAAATGAGAGAGTACTATCAATGTAAAAGCCAAGGTCTCTTACAAGAGATACAGAATTTATCGCATTGCCCTCAAGCACATAAGGGAACAAGAAAACGTCCTGTTGTCTTGAAAAAGAAATCAATTTAGTTTTTCCTGGATTGAACGACAAATGCGTTTTTTGCACACCACTCGGAAATTGCACCAATATCAGTTTGCAATAAAGTACAATCAATAATATGTTTTTTGATTGTACTTGAAGTATAGTGTGTCACAAGAAAAAGTTTACAAGTTTTTTTTTATCGCAAAAATAAACTAGGCATCACCGAACGCTCATTCTCCGCCCAAAGGTAGCGCTGGAGGTCACAACCAGATGCCAAAGTTTCAGCCCGATCCGATGCTTTATTCAAAAGTTATAAGTGATTTTCTATAAATTTCAATTGGAAAATAACGGCCGACGGAGTTTTCAAATACATGGGGCTCTATGGCGCCAGAAACCGAAAACGGGCAAAAATGGGCTCCATTTTCTTATTGAAATTTTCAGAAAATCACATAACTTTTGAAGAAGCTATCGGATCGGGCTGAAACTTTGGCATCTGGTTGTGACCTCTAGCGCTACCTTTGGGTGGAGAATGAGCGCTTGGCGATGCCTAGTTTATTTTTCCGGTAAAAAAAACCCTGTAAATTTTTTTTTGTGATACCCTGTACAATAAGTACAATACGTTTGCAACTGGACGTGGCATAAGTTGGCGTTTATTATGTGATGTCTGGCATTTTTCAATGTTCATAAGAATGCGAGAAATGCACTCTCCGTCATTTGGTTGCTCGATCCTTTCTGGTCGTGCATCAGTATAAGGGCTGCCTTGCTGGGACTGCTGCATAAGTTCATATGAACTCTGTGTGTAAGAGAAATAGAAATATTAGAGTGAATGCATAACTCTGTCTGTTTTTCGTTACACACAGTTTTCTATCCCAGCGTTAGGTGGGGCAGCATTACCCAGCAATCTGTTCACAGAGACGAGCATTGTTTCTGCGGCACGGTCTAGCAGAGCGCTGCCAAAAGTAAAATTTTTGTGCGACATTTCTTTTTTTTTTTTGCATTGTCAAAATGTGGTTTTGATGCCGCGGGCATTATGAATTAATCAATTTAAAAAAGAGCTCCGGCAAAATTTTCATAATCAGATTTGCCTTGAAATTGGTTGAGCATATTAATAGGCATATCTGAACTAGTAACCCAAATTGCAAGTCACAGTAAGAATTTTTTTTCTTTTTTCTCACAAAATTGTTGAAGTTTTAAATTTAAATTTCGTCCGAGAGGCTCTACTGCCAAAGCTGAAAATGTGACGTCAGATGTTGTAATATGGGGACAGCACAGCTTGTTCCCGACGTTTTACAAGAACTTTGATGGTGCGAAATGAATGCCAGTTAAGCTCACGCCTGCAATACAAAAGAAACTTGCGCAAAATGCTGCGTTTCTTAGACTGTACACTCGACGTACGGGTTATAAAACGTGCGGCATCACCCCAATGGGGAGCGCGGGAAAATTTGAATGTTGGCTTTGGCATCGCCTTCATTTGCCGCTTTCTCAACAGCTAATTTGAAATTGGAGATGGTTTGAATTTAGAGCGTGAAGAAAAAGTAAGTTTTCAGAGCTTGCATAGGCACAACTGTTCACAATTATACACCGCTGTCTTTGCACGGGCATTGACAGACGCACGAAAAGTCGCATTAGTTTAAAAACAACTTTATTTGCGTCTATGTATTTCATTGCTGCATTCTAAACGATGGTACAATGAATCGGTTTGAGCAATCAACATCTCGTAAAACCACACCCAGCAGAGGCTCGGTTGTAAAGGAACCAGCAACAGTTCAGCAATCGAGAAATTGGCCCATTTACCAACCAGTAAACAAAAAATGAGTAACCAGTTTTTCATAGTTCTAGTTTGCAAGCTCAGCTTGAAGCTCTTTTGTTGCGCCATAAGACATCAATAGACAGGGGCCCAGCAGCACGAAGAATTGCATAACGCCAGGTTGCATAGAAGATATGGCAATGCGTTAGAAGAGACATTGTGACAACGCATGCTTTGGGTAATGCTAACTCAATCTCACTATATCCAGCCCCCACTCCCTTTGTCTACCCCTTTCCATGCGAGGTGCAGAAGCCTCTTCCCTTTATGGTGTATTCGCACGACAGAGTTTTTCTCGCGGAGCAGTCTTGGAAGTGGGCATACGTCATCGAGTTTGGAGGTCACGTGACTCGCGCCACTGTTTGCCCCCACCCGTGGATAACTGCAGAGGGCCTGTCGGCGGCTCACAGAATACCTGTCGCCTCGTCTGGATAGAAATGGCGACAAACGAGCCAAATACTAGCCCAGTTATCTCCGAGTCATCCCCTCTGTCGCGGCTTATCCTCCTCGCAGGCTTGTGACGTAGCCGGTTTTTCAAGTTTTCACCGCGGAGATACATCTCTCGTGCGAATACACTACAAGGGACCCTGCACACTTAAAAAGCTTCTTTTCTTTTTTTAGACTTCCTGGATAGAGCAAATACAATAAAACTCATTTTCCCGGGGGAAGAAAGCTAACCCAATATTTACGCTGCCAGGTGCAGTTCAGCAGAGCCATGCAACCGAGTCATCTCCACTCTTTTTTGGCGTGCCTTATTACAGCGTGCAAAGGAGAGCACGTGTGAATAGACGCACCTCTACTCTGCACTCCTACCTGTCAAAAGGAGGCCCTAGAATGTGGCTCCTATTTTGACATTACTATGATGTTGAACTCAAAATGGAAGCAAGTGCCAGTACACTAGCTCTTATTGCGAGCCGGTGCACGCAAGCAGACAGTGTTGCTTAGAACTAAAATGTATTTGGCTAGGTAAATATTGCATTATCTTGTTTATTTTGGGGGGAGAGAGGGGGGGGGAGGAAAGTGCAGTGTGTGATGTAACTTATCCAGACAGAAAATTAAAAAAAAAAATCTGATTTTTTTTTTGGTGTTTAAGTGTGTCAGCGCACCACAGCTTGTGGGGCTAAAGCTTGCGCTACAGAACCCAGATATCCCGGGTTCAATCCCCACCCCTGCCCGTTTCGATATGGATGAGTACTGTACAGGCATGCCGTTCTGTATTACTACTGCATGGTGCGTATTGAAGACCCCAGGCTAGATTTCTCGGGATTTAGGGCTAACCCCTTCGTATTGGAGGATCTCAACCTTGTGCTTGCTAAACACAATTGTCAAATTTGACTTTTGTGTGTGTGTGTGGGAAGGGGGCGAGCCATTCTTTTTAATAACAAAACTGTTCTGGCCCAATTAGCTTTAAATTATGTAGAACAACTATCGTGCACTCACAGATGTATTCCTTTAGAGCATATGAAAACGGCTTATAGCTGAACCCATGCTTTTTAACATTGCACTTCTGCGACTTAATGGTATGTCATTACTATCGTGAACCTGTTGCATTATTCCACCTAAGTTTACCACTTGTCCATCCGAGATACATCATTACTGGGCCTATTTTCGTTGTAGTCTAGATATGGGCTTAGTAAGCACAATCTTCGGCATCTAGTGCCAGGCACTTCACAACAAGCCACTTGTCTCGGATGGCAGTTACCATCCGAGAGGCAGTCTTTGGTTATGTAAGCCTAATGAAAGACATTTGCAGGTGGAAGGCTGTCCACAGTATCAACAACAGTGGCCCCCTCTACCCGGCGTCAAGACAAAACGACAGTCTCCCTGGCTGCCTCTACTTCTGCTCGCCGCAACTTGTTGGGCCTGCAAGTCGTCCAGTCTTTTCGGTCGCCTCCCACAGCCACCGTACTGGTCTTGGCGCAGTCCCGCATGACTGGTCCAGCCAGTTTCTGTGGTGCACGCGATAGAAGTAGTGGCTACCGCATCAGCGTGCATTTCTGAGTGCCTCGAGGGGAAGACTCCGATGGTGCGGTTGATGGCACAGACGGCGTGGCAGGAGTACCTCGGATTGGCTCGCATCGTGCAGTCGACGGCGCATCTTGGCTGGGAGACTTTTGGATGGGGCTGGGTGGAGGCTCATCCCTCTGCTGCTGGTTGTTGTGCTCCGTACGGTTCCGTAGTTCTGCCAGGAATTCGGGTCTCTTCCAGTGTGGGATAGGAACGGCGTCGATCTGACTACCTCCACCCATATTGTAGTTGGGCTGGTTCTTTGGCTGCTCGTTTGGCTGGACATACATTGCACGGTGCAACCTGCAAGGAGAGTGCGGACGACATACAGCAGCCGTTTGGCTAGATCTGCACTGGAGATTGGTGGTTCCAGATGCTCGGCCAGCAATAAAATAAAGCAAAGTTTGTGTATTCTGGTTGGTTTTTTTTTTGTTGCATATATGTTGGCTAGTTTATTTAAATATGATGTGATTAGAAGTATGTATCCGCTCAAGTTGTACTATACACTAAATTGTGGATTTTAAAAGAAGTTTGATTTAGTTTTAAATAAGGTGAAGCCCACTGATGGTGTCCACGCAAAACGGCGCAAACATAAAATTCGGAAATGGGGAAAAAAAAATGCGGCGTGTATCTGGCAGTTGTGGCTTATTTTATTGATGCAGAGTCACAAGCGCTCAAATTCTGCCGTCACTGCTCACTGGAGTCCTCGTGAGCGCCCCGAGATTTTTGTACTGGCGTCCTCGTGAGTGCCCTGAGATTTTTATACAGTTAAAGGCTGTTAAACTTGGCACGTCGTCGAGCACGCTGGAATACACGTGTTGGAGTAATTTGCATAAATAGCACTGGAACTGTACCTACCTGCCTTTCTGTCAGAAAGGATCTGGTGGCAGTTCAGCTCGGCGCTGTTCAGCGCACACCCGCTTCTGGGTTCACAGCGCGCAATTGTTTCTGGGGCAGCTAATCGCTCATATCTGTGCGCTCGGACCTTTTTCTCGTACGTACCTTTGGACTTACTCGGATGGCGCACTGGGATGGCGCAACCACAGGGCGCAACGGGCGCAACAGATGACAGCGAGATTGGAAACAAGTAATGTTCATAAGTGGAGAAGCAGCAACAATTTTTCTAAGATGGGGAAAAAGCTTGCGCCATCTATCGTAAGATACATTAGTTGAAAAAAAAAAAAAAAGGTTTTTTTACTTTTAAGTTTGGTTGGGACACGAGTGTCAAAAAATTAATTTTACGCCGAAAAAAAAAAGTTTTTAGAGCAATATTGACGGCGGAAAATATTTTTTTTAGCTGCGTCTGAAATGTGGAAGTGCTTCCTCCGACGGGCGTCGGAGGAGTGGGACCTGTGTGCAAATCGTTCCTCCGACGCCGGAAGTGACGTAGTCGCGTCGGGGGAAAGACGGCCGTGTGGAAATCACTCCTTCGACGCCGGAAGTAACGTATCATCCCCGGCCCCGGATGTTGCCTTTATTATGACACGTGGCCGACCATGTGCGTCTGCCGCTGTAGTCTCCTGTGGTCGGGTCCTGGCCGCGCTGCTGTCGGCTCCGGTCACGCAAGCTATTTTGACTGATTTTTCGCACTCTTTGAAGCGTTTTGTTTAGCATTGTCTTGTTCTTTTTAGCAATACATTTTTCCGTATCTTGTGCTACTCTTTGTATTTTAGCTTTGATCGCACCCCCAACGTGCCTCGAGTTTTGGTAGCCGGCGATTCGATGGTGAAGTACTTGCCATTGAATAGTCGGTTGGCTGTTGAGGTTGCGCCGTTTAGTGGTATTAGAATCGAGCACTTGTTTTCCCAGGTGTCTGAGAAGCTACCCGATTTTGATGTTGTCATCCTACACGTTGGCACTAATAATTCCCATATTAGTGCCAGCGTGTACATCGACAAATATCGTCGTCTAGCTGCCCAGATCTGTGAACGCAATCCAATGATGCAGATCGCCTTTTCTGCCGTTCTTCCGAGACGGGAGAATAGGTTCTGCTCATTGGAATGGCAGCGTAGTCACGCTGCAGAGATCGAGGCTTCGAATGACCGTTACCGAGAGGTGAACTCGCTGCTGCGAGAGTTGTGTCGCAGGGAAGGGTTCACGTTCCTTGTCGGGCTAGCTGACGAGTGGCACCAGTGGATCCACCGCGACGGCGTCCACCCAAACCGGATCGGCAACAAGGTATGCACACGTGCGTTATGTCGCTGCACTAAAGAGCGCGAATATAAGGCGGCTACGATTGCAAGGCTCACCGTAAAAAGGGGAACTGAAAATTGACCTGCGCACGTGGCGAGCTAAATTACTGGTTGGGTTCAACTGGTTGACAGAACGGTGCCAACTCCAGCAACGAAACACGGCACAACTTGGAAGGTTGACCAGTCTTTATTGTCAAAAACCGAGAATGAAAATAAATAAGTTCGGTGACGTTCACGTTTCCGGATTGAAGGAAGCACAGCGTAGCTCTAAGGACCGCTTCAGTTGCCTCGTTAGCTAATTGCGACGATTGAATCGCCCTTTCAGAGCGAGTATTTGTGCGAGGTGAAAGATTAGCCGCTGGCGTCTGTCAGCATCCGTGACGACGTCCCTAGCTTCTCTCCATCGCGTGAAGAAAGGTGCTCACCCGTGTTTCCGCGTTGCGCAGGTGAAGTCCTGATAGGATGCTGTTGCGCTCCCACCTTACAATCAAACAATTCCAATTGCTTGTGTCACAACAGCTGCCAGTTCGGGTAGACTTTCCGCCATTTTTACCATTGTGCTCTCCGCGGCTGTTTTCTCTTCCGTCTGGTTTCTCCCTGGCTGCCCTCCGGTCGTTGAACTGCATCTTTCTGCCCTCGAAGTTTACCGTTGGGTCGCAAGAAGCGCAGATATGGTTTTGACATTTTCATAACGACACGTTTATCAATACACCACTGATCTCTATGACAATTGCTGGATCGCGTTTGCCCGCTCCGCGAATGCGGTCACTGGCGGCCATCTTTAGGTAGAGTTATATCACCTCTAGCCAATGTAAGCTGCTGCAGCCGCTATCATCCATCCATGGCAGATAGCGTTTTGGCAGGTGGGTTGGCAGGCTGCGGTCAAAATAGCGTGGGTGATATTGCTTGCTTGATTAAAATTATTTGACGAAACATGTTTTTGAAACCCAACGTGAACAGTAGTCCGGGTTTTGAGGACCTGGTAAAAGTTTCACAAAATTGCAGCACCGGGAGAAAAGCAGCACAGCACGTATCAAAAGTCGCATCGAAAGAAGCATCGAAAGCAGACGACTGCAGACGACGGTACGGAGTCTGCTTTTGATGCGAGCTGCGCTGGTTTTCCCCCGGTGCTGCGCTTTCGTAGAACTTTTGCCGGGTCCTCAAAGATGAGGCTACCGTTCACGCCGGGTTTCAAGAATCTGCTTCGTCGAACAACTTCAATCAAGCACGAAATGTCACCCACGGTACAGTGTACTAGATCTACGGCTATTTTATGGCAGCCTGCCGCCATTGCGCTGTCCGCCATATTACTATGATGGCTAGAGATGATATAACTCTACCTAAAGATGGCCGCCAGTGACCGCATTCCGGTCCATAGGAGGAGCTGGTCAAACGCGATCCAGCAAATAGACATAGAGATCAGTGCAATACACCAACTTTGGCGATCGTTTCCCTTCTCTACCGACCACTGGATGGACGGATGGATGAATCCGGCTGAGCCCTTTGGATCGGGCGGTAGCTTACGCCACCTAGCCATTCTGTTTTACCATTTAAGCTTAGAATATTTAAAGGTGAAAGCTATATTCACTCCGCACTGCAAAGAAAGTGAGGCTATAAAACACCCTTGCCATCAGTTAATAAGAAAATACCTAGTTTTCTCTCGCCTTCTGCCACCATTCACTTAATATTTGCTTGGTAATCTCTACTGTCTTGAAATCCACTGTTCCTTCGCTGTTTCTAAAACCCAATGACTTTATTAAATCTATGTTCTCTTCGTATCAAGTATCAAGTGCTCAGCCTTCTCGTCCTCCTCTCCACAAGCAGTGCACACTGTATCCATTTCCTGGTACTTCGCTCTGTGTGTTCTGGTTTGCAGTACACCCGTCCTCGCCTCAAACAACAATGAGCTTCCCCTAGAATGGTCGTAAATGCTTTCTTTGGCAATAACTGTTTTGTTTAATTTATAGTTTTCCAGAGCCGTCTTTGTCTGCATTCTCTCTAGCCACCAATCTCTTTCTGTGGCCTTAACTGACACCTGCTCTTCCTAAGTCCACTATAGCCTTAAAAACTGTCCTCCTAACTCCCTAGTGCACTGTCTCCAGTTTGTATCTACGCTTCTCATGTATAAATAGCTGAAAACCTTTTGTGCCCATTGCCACCCATCCATTTGCCTCAACCAATCCTCAAATTCTATCTTGCTCACCGCTTCCCTGCTCTCAAATGACGCCCATCCCATGTCTCCTTGTACTAGCTGCCTGGTTTGGTGTTTTGCAATGTGTCCCCAAAGCCAGCCTACCTACTCTGCACTGTTTTATTTCTAGTCTCGCATGCACTTCGGATTTCACGCATAGCACTGCATTTCCAAAAGTCAAGCCAGGCACCATGACCCCTTTCCAAATCTCTCTCACCACCTCATACCTGTTGTAATTTCAAAGTGCTCTATTTTTCATTACAGCTGCATTTCTGTTGCCCTTACCTATTATATACTTTTCATGCTCACTGAGATATTCTGCACCATCACATATCCATACTCCTAGGTACTTGTATTTACTAGCTTTCTCAACTGTAATATTCTGTACCTTCAGCCTCTCAACTTCATCATCGTTAAAAATCATGATTGGTGGTTTTTCACTGCGTCACATGTGCCATCTGTCGACAACGCTCAAAACTAATCCGCATGCGTGTCACAACGGCCTGCTGGGTCCGATTTAAAAAAAAAGGGAGTAGGTCTTTGCTTCAATGTTTAATACATTTTTATACATGTACATAAATGTTGATTTAAGTAAATATTTTTTATGCCACTAATTATATTGCAATTTATAAAAGGATATGTACATTAAAATTTGACATATTTTTTTAAATACATAAATGTATACCTAGTAATTAAAGGTTTATCCATTTCTGTAAATCTATATATTTAAGTTTTTTTTTCCTTCACTAGCAAAGATCAATACACCCCCATCTTGTCGAAATGGACATGGCATGTGAACCCTAACAGGGAATGGGAAAACAATTGAAACTTCCCCTGGGAATCCCTCCAACCAGTTAACTCCTTAACTGGTCCCAGTTACCCCTACCCGTTCCCCATCTGGGCATAGTCAAGCCAGTTGACCCCTCAGCTAGTCCCAGTAGCACTCCTATTGATAACAGCCAATTCCAACTTGGGACCAGTTAGTTCCAGTTGTAACCAGTCGAGATGCCAACCGGTCCCAGTTAGACGTTTTGGCATAGGTGCCTTGTATGTAAAGCTAAAGGCGCAGCACCTTTTCTGTGAAATCTTCAAGGCAACATCTTTAACAATTTGAACGAGTGAGGTGACTGCAGCTGACAATCAGCTTTGGTGCTAATGTCAAGTACCGTGTGCAGGTCCTCGCTGGGTTCATGGGCCAGCAAGTACGGAGCGTCCTGGAGAAGATGGCCAGGGCCAAGATCCAGCAGGACCACAAGGAGGCAATGCCAGGGACCCGCTCGTGGGACGGCTGGACCATCAAGGGTGCCCTATTGACCGCGCCATGTTGTCTCTTCAGAATTCTCCGACTTTTCCAGCAAAGTTTTGTTAATCTGACGACATAGTCTTTTTAAGAGGCTGGGGAAATTATAGCAAAAAGTTTGTGGGCTTCACATCTGGTAACAAGAAGGTTCTAAAAACAAGGCCCCATGAAAACTGAGCAAGTTGCTACTTGTGTAAATGGGCTCTGAAGAAACCAACAACTAGGCGCTGCACAGTCCGATGATTCTTTCCGAGTCTGAAGTGCTTCGAGGGAATCGGAATTTTGTGTTATAATGTGAATAAACTGTTCTGCATTACAAATCGAGTTTGATGTTGTTTACTTACATTTGGGGGGGTGCCAATTTGTCTTATACCTTAGTAGTTACATCCGCACACTGCATTTGATATCAATCCTGCCCCAACAATAGCTAGCGCACATGGGCCCCTTTTTTCCTTTCTGATCACTCCTCAAATAATGCCCGGTGCTTCTCTGCGTGCACCAGAGCAACGTAAGAAAGCTAACTGCGAGAGCACTGGCTTTTCTCCGCAGCGTGGAGAAGGTTACCAAAAAAGAGCTGGTGCTTTTCACATGCACCGGTGCGATGTGGGAAAACTTACAGCGAGCGCACGAGTGCTTCTCCGCGTGTACTGGTGCAACAAGGAAAAGCTTAACACGAGAGCATTGTCGCAAAGTATTAAGCTTGATACTAGCATTGTATTGAGAACACCACAGTTTGCAGAGACGTGGTTCATTACTCCGACAAGCTGGAAGTGCGCTGTGAAGGCATTTGTTTACAGCATTTTCAAAAAAATTTGTTTTACTGTCGAAGGATGTATGGCCATATCAGTAGATTATACAAAAACTTTCCAACACAAAGAATGGAAAGAAACTACAGTGGACTGCTTCCTTCAACCAGCAATGACAGTGATGAATTTTGTTGCTGGTTGAAATAAGTAGTAGTCGTCTGGAGTTAGCATTCTATTCCTTTTATGTCCAAAAGTTTGAAACCAACACTTTATTCTTATTTTCCTGTTAATCCTTAAATGAATGCTTTTCAGAGGCTGCTGGCCCAGATAGCTAACAATTTCTTTGTTTGCATTGTTCGGCCAAGCATCACAGCTACCAGATAACTGGGTTCTAGTTGCCTGGTAGAAAAGCTGTTTTTCTACCAGGCAACTGCACGTGCCGTCTCGGTTTTCTTTCTTGAATGGCATGGGATTGGGCCTGGGTGCCATACTGCAGGAAACAAATGATCCGGAGCCCAGGTACCACTTCCACAAGATGCAAGGAAATTCCTTTTATTGGGAGTGACAATAAAAAGACATTAATATTTGGCTCACAAATTCATTGCCTTGGTCGACACGGGAGCCACAAATTCCTGCACATCACATGCAGAGTAATTACTACGGGCAACGAACACCTATTGCACATGGGTAATAGCAAATAGTTACAGCCTATGCGATGTGGAATGATGTTACTGCTTCTTGCAGGCATG
This sequence comes from Ixodes scapularis, assembly GCF_016920785.2. Taxonomy (NCBI): domain Eukaryota; kingdom Metazoa; phylum Arthropoda; class Arachnida; order Ixodida; family Ixodidae; genus Ixodes; species Ixodes scapularis. The sequence goes on from NW_024609839.1 coordinate 21,474,160, forward strand.
TCCACCCTATTTAAAGAAGGAGTCTGTGAAGATGTCCACCGATGCCTTTCTAAACAACTACAGGCAAACTAGAGCAGAACTGTTTCATGTTCCTTCATGTGTAACCAGACATTTCGTATGCTTTTATGTGTGCTCACTGTGCAATACCTCATGTCTCTCGGATTCAGTCATATGATGCCATCGCTCCACCTCGCCTTTATATATCTGCATCTGCTGCAATGTACCGTCGCCATTTGGATAATCTTACATTTATTTGTTTGTTAACTTTATAAGTGTGTTTAGGATTTTTTGTTTGCTGGTTTTATTGTTTGTTTTGGTGCACCACGGGGCATCCAAGATAAAGACTGATGACACCCAAAATAAAGATGATTATTATTATAAACCTGTTGCTGACCCTCCTAATTCGAGGGCCACAAATGACAGCCCTTTTTTGCCAGCATTATCTACTATCGCTGTAGCACTGCCAAATCATTAATTGCAAAGAAAAGTGGTGTAAGATAATTCCTTGTGTCTCTGCGGTACAAGGCAGCGTTTGCCTTTGCCTGATTGACACCTACACAGAGTCGCAAATACTTTTCCAGAAGCTCTTGTCTCCACTATAATCAACTATATAAAGAACATGACATTACCACTCTTTCTGAGCATTTGTGCTACCCACTTATCTACACACTTGAAGCATAAAAGCAGCAATATTACAATATTAGTAAGTTATAAAAAAATTAAACAGTTTGGTTCCTGCATGGGACATCCTGATTCAATCGACTTATAGATTCAGTGTCCATCCGATCGATTCCAGAAAAGCAGACCGTACCGAATTTCACCTGCAGCATGCAAAGTTATCTAATAGTATATCAACAAAATGTTGGAAAAAAATTGTTCAGCCCATCTTCATCCCTTGGCCATCCCCCATTGCCCTCGTATAAAGAATTGAGGGCTCAATGTCGCATGCTGCAAATGAAATGATTGGCAGTGGTCATGCACTGACACACATATCGACAGGGTGGAGGATAAAAATCAAGTTGATTTAAATCGAAATCATGATTTAGACCACAACTTTAATCATACAGGTAAATTACTTTTATAATGTAATTTAATTACAATAACTTTGCTCCAAAAGTAGTTTAACTACAGTTACAATTAGTACTACCTGAGAAATAATTCATTGCAATTACAAATTACTTTGCTGATGACATCATCAGTGATGATGACAATGCTAATGTCGGTGACGTCATCAGTGACGTCACTGATGTCATCATCAGTGTTGATGATGCAAGGATTTCCGGTTGGCACCGGAAATCCTTGCAAAAGTAGTTGTAATTGTGCCTCAAAGTTTGTAATTACTGATGCTAAAAAGCAAATAAAGTACAATTGCAGCTCCCTTTAGCAGGAAGTAATGAATTACAAATTACCAGAAAAGTAATTCAATTACAGTAATTTAATTACTGTAATTAAATGACTACCCAAGTATGATTTGAATACCAATGTTTCAAATCAAACATTTTGATATATTAAAAAAAAACCATTAATTTTACCACTGGAACCACAACTATTTTATTGTTTTCAGGTGTATTTATATTTTCATTCCATGTAAAATAATTATCAAGTAATATTGATATGGGGATAACGAGCAAATATAAGACTTCTTCGAGGCACAAGTAAATTGTAGGATTGAACGCTCTCTCTACTTTTCAGCTCATTCTTCAGGTATAGCAAAACAAGGGAAAGGGTAGAGTCAACAAAAGAACTGCATGCGTGAACAAGCATACAAACTCAAATACCAGCAGAGAGAGGTATAGAATCAGGCAGACAGACTAAAGTATATGTCTCTGGTTGATCTTGCATATTCTAGTGTATTTATTATTTTCAGAGAAATTATATTTCTCTCAAAAAATTATTTTGAGAAAACAGTTTAAATCTAATCAATGATTTTTTTTTTTTTTTTTTAATTTCGCCAGTGAGAAATTTGTAATTTGGTTAGTTGTAAAGTCATGTTCAGTCAATCAATGTGGCCTATTGCCATAAGTGCTCTTCGGAGGATGAGATTCGCGCATGGATTTCTTGCAATAAATATGTAGATAATGAAGAAGTATTTCTAGGTCGCTTTTCCGCAGTACACAACTTCGTAAGGTGAAGCGCACTTGCGGGTTTTTTGCTTTCCTGCAAAACTCGGTGTTTCAGGGAGAAGCACGCTTATGGAACGTTAGGTCTACTGCTTTCCCATCTTACTGCAACTGACAAGTACATTTGCTGGTTCTGCGCTTTCCCACAAGGAAAATACGTGCAAGGGGAAGCGCACTTGCGAGTTACTTGGTCCGCCGCTTTCCCGCCGTACAGCAAATAGAAGGGGGAAACCCTTCTTCCAGGGTACAAGCTCTTTTCTGAGTTTCAAACTGTTCCACAAGGCACATTTTCGTAGGAAGAACCGCTTTTGCGGGTCGCGCTATTCTGGATAGCGTGCGTTTTTAATTAGAAGTACGCTTGTGGGCTTTTTACTGCACAGATGTCATAGAAAAATGTCCTTCCACTGGCAAGCAGACTTCCAAGTTAATTGTATTTGTTCCTTGAAACCTCTACTTCAGCAATGTTGCTATTGTGATGAAGCACATGTTTCCTCCCAATTATAAGGTTAGTACAAATAAATGGTGTACAAAACACGTCTTAGCTTCAGCCAAAACTCTGTACTCAGCATACAATGTGTATGTAAAAGAAAACACATGGTGGTATAGATTTGAATGATTAAATCAATATAAAACAGTAATAATAATAAAACTTTGTGGTGGAGGAACACTTCAATTGTTAAAATGTAAAGTTGCATAAGTAACGATGTACCAGAATAATGCTTTCTTTTTATTTCTTGCCTGTTTAATAGTTCCTACACTTGGAGAGTTCATTTAATAATTAATAATTGCCACAATTCAGTACCATCTAACCTCTGAAACAATAATTACATTCAAGAAGTCATCTCCAGCTATCCCATACTCACCAGTTCAATCGATCATTCCCTTGCACAGACACATAAGCTACCCTAGCCTCGCATAGGACTCCAGCTCGACTGACTCAGGCTTTGCCCTTTCATACATAATTTTTTCTGAATAATCATACAAAATTTAAGGTTTCATCAGCAAATTTTAATGAGAAGGAGATGGTGGTCTTTGTGTAAAATATGATTAATAAATGAAAGATTGTGGAGGGAAGGTAAAAAGAAAGGATCAACCAATATATGGGGGGATAGAGGTAAAAGAGATGGAAGAATAAGCAGAGAAGGTGCTTGGCCCCACAGCTTCATGAATTCTTTCAGAGGGGTCAAATGATGGTGTTCCCTTCAGTCATCATCTCAGACATAATCTCCTACACCCGCTGTAAATGGTTTGGCTCTTTGCCTATCATCTGTGTATTGCTTGCTGTGCTTCTGGTAATCAGCAATGCATTGGCGGAGTTGCTGCATCTCGATGTGAACGGGCTCGTCAAAACTTGGGAAGCCCACGATGTCCATACGGGTACGCATTTTTGCGTCCGTGGATGAGCTCAGCGGGGGAGAGCTTCGTCGCTGCATGTGGTGTACTTCGGTAGACACCCGGAAACCCAAGGCCTGTACGAACGTTGGTTTGTTCCTGCAGGATAGTTTGGACGTACTGCTTAAGCACTCGGTTGAAGCGCTCAACCTGACCATTGGCTTGTGGATGGTATGTCGGAGACCGATGGTGGTAAATCCCTCTGGACTTCAGGAACTCCTGGAATATGCGGAATTCAAACTATGGGCCATGATCAGAAACAATCACCTTCGGATACCATTCTCGGTTGAAGATTCTAATGAGGAATTCACATACAGCTTCAGCAGTAACTTGGTTACAAAGAGCTACCTCTGGCCACTTACTGAAGTAGTCGACTAGGGCGACTGCAAATCTGAATTGCGATGGAAGTTTGTAAAAAGGTCCGACAATGTCTATTCCTATTTGTTTCCATGCACCCGATAGGAATGGAACTGGTTGTAGGGGTGCCGCTGCCGTCACAGCTGTCTTGTCGTTCGTCTGACAGGTGTTGCAGTCTCTAATTTAGGTGTCGACCTCGATGTCGACTCTGGGCCAACAGAAGTGCTGGTGTAGACGCTGCTTTGTCCGCACAATTCCAGGGCGTGACTCATGAGCTAGATCAATGAGTCTATGCCGTAGCCAAATAGGTGGAACCAACACTTCACCACGTAGTAGTAAGTCATCCACGGAGGAAAGCTCTTCTCGCAACTTGTAGTATGTAGATAGTACTTTATCACATTGTTCCTCGTGACCCCATTCAGTGCAGATACACTGGATTACTCGAGGCAAATTAGGGTCTTGCCTGGTTTCTTTCTTGATTTCTTCTTGATTGATTGTGCATAGATTGCATACCGGCAAGTGAATTCTTCCTTGTCGTCACTAAACTTGCTGCAATCCGAAGGATTCGGAGTAGGCAGGCGTGACAGTGCGTCTGCTACGACACTCTTGTTTCCTTTCTGGTAATGTACCTCGTAGTCGTACCTGAGGAGTCTCATAGCCCACCTGGTTATCCTCATTGGTTGTCGACCGGATCCTCGTGTAGAAAGCAAAGTAACGAGAGCCTGATGATCTGTCTTGAGCGTGAAATGGCGCCCGAAGAGAAAAAAGCGCCATTTCTCGCAGGCCCAAAGGCACGCCAATGCCTCTTTCTCCCCTGCAGAGTAGTTGCGTTCGACGCTTGAAAGTTTTCACGATGCGAACGACACCGTTCGAATTCCTTCCGGATGTACTTGCTGCAGAATTACGCTTAATCCGTAATTAGATGCATCCGTTGTGACGACGGTGGGCAGCACCACGTCAAAGTCAGTGGATCGCTGTTTCGTATCAGATCCTTCACAGCAGTGAATGCCTCTTTTTGTGCCTTTTTCCATTAAAAGGGAACATCCTTCCGCAGGAGCACGTGCAGAGGCTCCACGATGGTCGCAAAGTTTGGTACAAACTTGACGTAATATGCGAGCAGGCCGAGTAATGATCGTAGTGATGTTATGTTTGTGGGGGGTGAAGCCTGCATGATAGCCTCAACATTATCTTCGCATTGCTTGATTCCCTGCGGTGTCAGCTCGTGTCCTAGGAATTGAAGCTGCTGGACTGCAAAAAAAAACATTTGTGCTAGTTTAGTTTCAAGCCTGCATCTTGAAGGCGTGAAAGAACTTGCCTCAGGCGGGCATCATGCTCTTCTCTTGTGCGCCCGAAAATAAGTACATCATCCAGGTAGACGATGGTACCTGGAGTACCTCAGAGTATGTAGTCCATCATTTTTGAAAGGCAGGGGCGGCGGATGCCAGCCCGAAACATACTCTGGTGAACCTGAAGAGACATTCATGTGCCACAAATGCCGTTAGGTCTCTGCTTTCCTCTGCCAGGTCCAACTGGTGATATGCCAATGAGAGGTCTAGCTTGCTGAAGATGTGGGCACCGGAAAGCTGATGAAAAAGTTTGTCGGGGCACGGTAGAGGGTGGGAATCCAAAACTATTGCAGTGTTCGGCTTGCATAGGCCTACACAGAGCCGGACCTGCCCATTCTTTTTGCGGGCCACTACGATGGGAGACACCCACTCCGAAGCATTGATGCGCTCGATAACCCCGGAGTGTCCCAGCTTCACCAGTTCCTCAGAAACTTTCTCCCGCACTGCGAAAGGTAGTCTTGGTAGCTTTTGTTGGAAAGGAGCGACGGAATCTTTTGTCTTTACCTTATGTACAAATCCTTTCGCATGACCTAATCCCTCGGAGAACAGATGGGGGAAGTCTTGTGTGATCTCTGGAGGGTTTCTCGCGGAGACCGTTGCCGCCTGTCCTCCGGTGGGAGGAGCAAAGTTTAGTTGGATGTCCAATGCACAAAAGGCGTTTAGGCCCATGACAGCCACGCCTGTTCATACGACGTGAAATGTGCAGGTGCTGCGTCTTTGAGCAAACTGCACCGGTGCGTCGAATTTCCCCAGAACGGGAATGTCTTTTCCGGAGTAGTCCAGAAGTGTTGTACTCAAACATTCCAACTTGTAAGAGTGGAAGTGTCTTCGGTAGACGTCTTTTGGCAGGATTGAAACGGATGAACTCGTGTCGACTAAACGTTTGGTGGGAACATGTGCCAGATGTATCTCGCACGTAACCGATTGTTTGGTAAAGCTGGTAGTTAGCACCTGGACTTGGTCGTGCGCTTGTTCCACTCTTCGTACATGGGATTTTGCTTGTGAAACTCCCTGCTTGCAAACGGAGGCGAAGTGTCCCTTCTTGTTGCATTTTCTGCAAGCTTCATTCTTTGCCAGCACTTAGGATGGTCCGCCATGTGGTGCGGTGATCCACATCTGTAACAAGTGCCGGACGACTTGCTGGGACTTGCCCTCGAATTTTTGGCTTTTATTTTTGCCACTTGTGAACTGGATCCCTCTTCCGTCAAGAGCTTGGCCTCCTTCATCGCTTGCTCAACTTGAGAGGCGATGGCAAAAGCGAATTCTAGGGAAAGTTCAGACTCTAGGAGGAGTCCTAGAGTCCTGTCGACTGCACCAATTGTGTTTTTAATACGAACGCCTATGTCAGACAGTACAGAAAAACCAGCTGCTCCTTCTCGTGCTCCGTTCGTATCCCCCTTCCTCTTCGTCCTCGTCTACCAGCAGCCAGGATCAGCTTGTAGACACAACAGAGAGTATACGCTGCTATTTAATAGAGTTGCAGGACGGTGAGGGCGACGCGCTCACTGAATGAGTCGAGTATCACATTCGTACATTCGTCCCCTTCTGTGTTCCTGGGTCTCGGGTTTTATTACCATGTATCACATTCTGCTCTGATAACACTCTACGCATTCTACTGCAGTGACAGGGCCAGGCAACATATGTGACCGAGTGGTCCGGTCAGCTTTAACCGTGAGTGTGTCATATGGTGGGCACACCTTTTCAGTACTGCTCGGTTTGATCGAAGGCGCAAGTGTCAACACCTACACAAAAATCAGTCTCAGAAGAAAAAACTAAATCTGGTTCTATATAAAAACAAACACAAAGAACAAATGCATAATATGTAAAATTAATATGCATGATTACAAATTGAGTTAAATCTGCAGTTACAATTCTTTGCATCAAGTTGATTCCCAGTTAGGTCTCCATTGGTTCCCAACTGGAACCGGCATATCTCAGTAGTAGTGAATCCAAGTGGACGCAGTTTCAAATCTAACTGCCGTACCCGCAACGACCCCCCTCCCACCCCCGTTCCCTCCCGGGGTTCCGCGGCAGGTCCCGGGGGTCGCTCCTATCCGTTCAACCTTTTTTGCAGCTGGGTTACGCACACTTACCACCTGTAACTGAGAACCTTAACGTAACTCAGCTGTTGGCTCGTTGAAAACGAGCCAACAGCTGAGCCAACATTAGGTGCGATAATCAATGATAAGGTCTTTGCAACAGCGAACACCCATCTAAGCGCGCGCGGGCGCACTCGGCCGGCCGTCACTACCGCCGGTCACGCTGATGCAAGAAAGCATTGAGCGTCGTGCTATGTTCCGCTCGCTGGCAGTGTAACGAAGGCTACGGGCACGAGATCAGCTGCGAGACGTTTTTTTCACAGGACGAGCGCCCGAGCTGGAGGAGCGTGCAATGTACAATGCAAGGGACAGCCGATTCGGAGCACACTACCGCACGCGACGCACGCGCTAGGGCCACGGCAGCCACGCCCACGATAATAACGTCACGTGACACAAAGACAATAAAAATGTATTTATATGCATTAATACTATTTTTATAACTCACAACTTTTGTCAGGCTGCGTTTAAAAAGTTGTAAATAAACAAATGTTGTGACAAAAATGTTTAGTCACGTGACCTTTTACTGTAAAGCTACATTAAAATCGAACGGGTTTATTTTTATTTGTACTTATTTTCAAATGCACATTATATTCTGTATGTAGTAATGATTTATATTAGTTATTAATAATTAACAAGGTGACGTCACTTCCGTTACGTCACTTCCGGCGTCGGAGGAGTGATTTGCACACAGATGTCACTCCTTCGACGGGCGTCGGAGGAACTGCGGCCCTGAAATGTGTGCGCAAAGCTCATGACGTCATGGTATGGTCACCACTCTTTCCACCCACAACTTCTCCAAACATTGGGCTTCTCATTGCCACCGCTTCTTTCCTCCACGCTATGATCCACGCGCCCGCCAAGAAGGTAGGGCGAGGAAAAAGAAGGTGGGAGAAAAGGAAATCGACGCAACGCTGGCGAGGGGAGGAGGAAACCTCGCCAGCGTTGCGTTCGCTTCCTCCTCTCCCACCTTCCTTTCCCTCGCCCTACCTTCTTAACGTTGCAACTCAAGAACGAAGGGCGAGGCCGGGGAGGAGGAAGCAGACGGAACCCTGGAGAATAGAGGGGGAAACCTAGCGTTCCGTCTGCTTCCTCCTCTCCGGCTCGTCTTACCCTCGCCCTTCGTTCTTGAGTTGCAACTAGGGGTGTCGCGAACTTTTGTCGAACCAGATTTTTTGGTCGAACTTCCGGGGTTCGACTGAGTCGAACCGGTTCGACGAACCTTCGACCTTTTTAGCAGATTCGACCGGTTCGACTTTATGGACAGTGTGGCCAGACCTTAATACAAGCATGTCTAGGTTTGGAGAATTTTTTTTTTATGCAAGGGGTTATTTTATTTTGTGAACAGCTGCAATTAAAAGAAACTAATTCTAATCACTGAATAAGTTAATAACTTAATGTTTAGTACTGTATTGACTAAAATAGACAATCAGCGCTGCACTTAATTCATCTTTTAGCCATTACCATCCAATCCGAAGCCAACTGGTCAGCCTGTCGCGCATGCGCACACGAGTCGAACCTCAATACAAGGTTCGTCGAACTTTCCACTAAAAGTTCGAAAAAGTCGAACCTGGTCGAACTCGAACCGCGGCCGGTTCGCGACACCCCTAGTTGCAACGGAATGGAAAGGTCACTACCGACTAAATTGCATCTCGCGCCGTCAATATTGATTTTTTTTTTTCGTGTAATTTTTGACACGCGTGTCTCAACAATACTGCTAAAAAAAAAAAAAAAAAAAAACACTTTTTTTTTTTGGGGGGGGGGGGGGGGGGGGGGGGGGGGGCGGGGAGGAAGAGGGGTTGCTGGGGTTTTAGGCTTGAGCTGATTTTTAACTGACCTAGAGATCGGGTCGGTTGGGGCAGACCATATTTTTATGTTGTTTCAATTGTTGTGGTATAAAAATGATAATTAAATCCCAGCAGAGGTAGAAAAAAAAGTTGCTCTCGCGTTTCGGTTTAGTGGAAATTCTTAAATTCTTTACCTGCTCAAAGCACCCCAAAAATGTACCATGTCATCTCTCTCCCAACCTCCTTAAAAAAATGCTATATTAGAAATTTTAGCTAAAACACTGCCAGCTCCCCTGTGCTTTGGCGGCTCCAGACAGACAGTGCACCCAGTTCCAACAAGAATCAAAGAAACTACTCTGCCACTTCTGCATTTCAAAGCCAACCACAGGCAAGTCGACACAGCTAGCTACTTAACTCTGTTGCATCTTATTACAATAACCTTATGATGGCCTGCAGGGTATGGTACGAACCAACAAAACCAATCCAACACCATGAGAGTCTCACGTGACCATTAACTGGGGTTCAGCAACGCACGGGGTACGCCACCATGCAATACCTTCACAACACTGGATAGCTCGTAGCGTCTGCCGCAATCCATTCCAGGTTAAAAATAGTGGGACAACCTCCATCCCCCAAAGCCCTCATCTCTCCACTTCAGCAGGGCAAATGCCGGAGAGAACAGGATGACAAACAGAGAGCTTTGTGGGAGGAGATTATTCCGCCATTCTAAAGGGCGGTTTAAACCAAGCCGCAATACTGGTCCGAGGGGCTCTCCGGGTGCGGCCAGCACTCTCCGGGACCGGAAAAAGTTCAATATATTCATCTTTTGACCCGCAAAAAGGGAGCCGCAAAACGTCACAATCACGTGACTGTTGACGTCACTCTTCTACCGCCCCCAATTTCTCCGGGACCCATTTTCTCCTTGTTTCGTGGGATGGCTTGGACCGTGCTTAAGCCCACAACAGACTACAGAACGGAGTATACAGTGCAACCGACTCGCAACGATACCACACAAAACGATGTATCGCTTATAACGATCAGTTTCTATAGTTTCTAGACTGGAAATGATCAGTTTCTAGTCCAGATCCAACAATAATCGGTTATAACGATTGAAATTTTGGGTTTTCTCATCATTGCTATAAGTGGGTTGCACTGTAGTGGAAATTTCTGAAAGCGCAACATGTCGACAGAAGAAAGAAGGGACTGGACTCTGAACATGTTGACGAGAAAAACAGCTTTACTGAAGGAGGGTGGGCCTCTGCAACGGGTAGACTTTGACCGGGGGCGGTGGCCGCACCTTGCGGCCACAGTAGCCGTCCTTGCGGTGCCAGAAGCCGGACTGGGGCCTTTTGCCGAGCCGGCGCAGCCGGTTGGGGCTGCCGATGGGGTAAAACGTCTCCATGCGGTTGGCGTTGGACACCTGTCCCACGACGGCCATGCACAGCTCGCTCAGGGACACCTGGCGCTTGGAAGGCAGCTGCAGGATCACCCGGCCGTCCACCTTGCGCAGCAGCTGGGCCGAGGCGCCCGCGGCACGGCACAGCGTGCCTCCGTCCCCCGGGTACTTTTCCACGTGGTGCACCAGGGTGGACACCGGCAGGGCTCCCAGGGGGTGGGCGTCGCCGTCGCGGGGGGCGCACTGGGGTGAGATAAATCACCTCCACGCATTTGTCTCGCAAGTAGCGTCGAATGCACCGACTCGGCTGCCTCGTGCGGACCTCGAAAGCAAAAGGCGGAGCGGCACTCACCCGCGGCACGTGTCTCTCACGTTTGTGCAACAACGGTCGTCGGTGCTTGTAAGAAACACGAAGCGTGAATTCTATCGAGGGACTTTGAAGTGAAACGCGTGATTTGTATATTTTCTTTTTTGAGCACAATGTGCAATTTCGCTTGGGTGCAGTCCACCACGCCGAAGACGAGCTATTAAAAAGTTGCCTCTATGGACACCGAAGGGATTAGAAAGACAGCGAGGTCCCTCGGTTGTCCTGCTTCCGTTCCAAGCCTTGTACCTTTCATAACGTCTCGGAATCTCGTGAGTCTCGAGTGTGCACACACAGCCAAAGCACGGCGGGAGGCAACGAGTGCGCGCTGAAGGCATCCGAAAGAGACACCCTCCCGTTTTCATCCTGTCAGTGGACAGAAAGATTTTTACATAACCGAATTTTCACCTTAGTGACCAGAGTATTCATATCTCTTCAAAGTCTCCGGTGGTATTTTATTTACTGCACGACTCCAGCTCATCTCAGCCTGACGTGGACAGGAGAAAAGGCACTGAGTGTCTGTGGAATTTGTGTTTGTGGAGCTCGATTGCATACATAAAACAAAGAACTTGGTGAAAGGTAATGCATTTGTTGCACTTTGCAAAGGCTTTGACTGCACGCGTGAAAATTCTGGCAGTTTACATACTAAAGCGAAGTAGAGCACCCGGCACACTTCAGCGAGAGAACGGCTAATTTAGACCACCTGGGTTTTTAGTCATGTTTTTGTGTTTTTTTTTTAATGTAAATTAAGATCTTAGTACATTTGCACCTACAACACAATAAATATCTGTCAGATTGCAGACTTCTTGTCCGGTATCCATAAGCCAGCACACCGCTTTAGAGCCACTGAGGCAGCTGCACGAGACAAACGCTATTTACGTTCTAATAAATGTGGTGGCATTGTTCCCTGGTCTGACTGGCAATCGAGTACCCATGCCCGTCTCCACTTCAAGGTCGGATGATTCTTGGTTCACCAAATGACAGTTGAAATCCCCAACCAAACCCTATACGGAACAGATGGGAGGAACGGAACGGTGTGGGACTGCACCCACCCGGGATCCTGGGGATGTCCCCTGAGGTCCTGATGATATCTCCTGGCTTGGTTCCCTCCGTGGCCACCAGCCAGCGCTTGGAGTCTCCCGAAGCCACCAGCGCAATCCGGGCGGTGCGGCACGGGTCGTACCGCACCTGGTACACGCGCTCCTCGAGGGGGACACCGCTAGCCGGGGCCTGGCGCTTGTAGTCCACCCAGCGGAACCAGCGCTTCATGCCACCGCCGATGGTACGTACCACAACGCGCCCTGATAGAATGAAAAAAAAAAAAAATTATGCAGGCTCAATTGTATCGATAAACACCAGGGGAGCACAGAATGTGTGGTGCACAAACAGCATGTCACGTGACTTCACTGTGTGACATGAAGACACGGTGTTGTGTAACACCGTGACATCCCTAAGGGCTATGGACTCTATAAGTCATATGTGTAAAATCTAATGCTGTAATCCAACGCTCAAACATAACGGATTTATCATAAAAAACGAGCGTATAAACAGATTCTTCATTAAAACCCAATTGCATCCAGACAGATGATTTTGTGGCTCTATAGGACATGCAGGAGACTGGGAACAAGTGACAAATGCCAAATGAGGCGAATGACAAATTTAAAAAAAATTTGGGCACGATGTTGCTGAGGCATTGCTAAGAGCTTTATCTCCATGATAGTGTCTTTTTTTGTGTTTGATTCTTCATGCTATGAATTCACCAATTGCAAAATTGTCTAGACACATACGAGGGAGATTGGCCAAAAATTGCTTTGACCTTGATAGAGACCAATAAAAATTTTGCCTTTGATGCAAGAGATGGTTTTGGCTTTAGTTCCGAAAAGCACACCTTTCCTTCCTCTTGCATCTGTCATATGAGTGCTCGCACTGTAGGAGCATACTCCCAAAGCTATTGAGTCGTGCTTCGAGCCTACGCAGAACGCTTGGCTGGAGCAAACTTCTAACACAGTCAATGTTCCTACATCCAGGAAAAAAGTCTTGACCCCAGATAAAAATGAGTTTCGTGAAGTGCTCGTGTCAAACGTCAAATAGACCTTACATATGAGGTGGACTTTGGGTTGTACTCGCAAAGCCTGGTGTTCATAACCTTGAGTTACACTAGGACCTTTCTGATCAGGTCTGATCTTATGACTACTCACTTTTCCCAGTCTTTATTCTCAGATATACATAGTCGCTGACCGAATGAGAATGGCAGGAAGGTCTTTTAGCCATCCTGCCTCCAGCACGAGCTTGCCGCCTTCGATAACACTCCAGCATCTCGCAAAGCACAGTGGAAGGCAACGAACACGTGCCAGAGGCCAGGAGCCCGAAATAGACATTCTGCCATCACCATCTTGTCAGCGACTATGGCTGCCTCTCGGCCGCACCGCCGAATGCTTAAAACGCAGACGGCAAGACTGAACCCTGCCACTTAACGTCTCCCGCACCTGTCTCGGGATGCCTGCCCGCGAGCTTGCGGATGGGGAGTTTCTCGGTGGTGTAGACGCCGTCCTCGGGCAGGATGGGAATGAAGCCGTACTTCATGGGCTCCGGCCGCACGACACCCTTGACCAGGGGCCGGGGATAGCCCCGGATTCTGCGGGAAGCCCGCATCGAACGGAAGCGCAGGCACTGCAGCTGGACGGCCTCCACGGAACCAACGAGCAGCGACGTCGCCACACGGGCGAGCCCCCCTAGCAGGGTCGCCATTGTCACCCTGCGGCAACGAGAAAAGGAAATGCACGAGACACAAAGATTGGAACTTACTTGCGACTTCGGCAAGATGTGTCTTCAAACCTAGCTCTACGGCTTTGTGTTACCACCACTGGGTGCCGTGGAATTTCGGTGCGGTCAAGGATAAACAGGTGCAGCTACCGTAATATCCCGAAATAGCCCACCTAAAATCAAGAGCAAATCGGGTGAAAATATAAAGTGGGCTAACTTTTGGTGTGCTATCAAGAAAAGTTTACAAAAAATTATTTTTAGGTTACGAGTCCCTTCGAAGCTGGTGATCAAGGGGAGGGGCAACGAAGCAATAACAACAGTACTTCCCACTCAGCAACGTTCGCTTACATCCAGCCATAACTAACTAGCTGCACTTATGCCGAGGCCACTATTGATCCCAACACTGCTATTAATAGGTGTAAACTATCTCGTATTTAAAAAAAATGTAGCAAATCAAGCCAAAAATAGGGGTGGGCTATCGTTCGAGGGTGAGGCATCTCAAGATATTACAGTAGTCTCACTCGAGCAAAATAAAAAATGGGCAAATGAACTTGCGAGTTGGGATAATTAAGTGAGACAAACAAAGAGCCCAAGACTGAAGGCAGCACATACACAACAAACTCTCAAACACAGCTTTACACTGTGCTCGACACTTTGCTGTGAAAGTGTTGCCGTCTCTCACGGTCTTGTTCGTTGGGATTGCTTTTACATACTTGTGCTTAGGTGAGAAACTGTACCGAAGAAAGCAGGACGCTGTCAAGGCAGTCACGGTCAGTTGTTTGTGGGACCATACAAGTTTTGCAGCTTTCCTAGAGTTTGACACAGCCTAGTTTCAAGCTTGTTTGTTGTTAAGGAATCCTCGGTAACCTTAAAACACAACTGAGTAACGTCTCCCTCCGGGTGTTCTTGCAATAAAACTGTTCACAAGGAAAGATATCTGCCAGCAGTAACAGAGGCTAGGGAGGGTGGGCAGAGATTTGCTCATGGTCGGGAGTCCTGGGCAGTCGGTACTTTCAGCGTTGGTCATGCAAAATACTAAATATATTCCCTAGAACAAACTGCATCCGTAGTCAGAAAGGCCAGAAACCCGCAGCAGCGGACGTTTTTGTTCTACTCCGAGAAGTAGCAGCAAATGCGGATACTCGCACCACGTTGGTGACTGCATTGAACCGTCCGACATATCCACTTCGCGCATTTAAAACCGCGATATGCGTTCTTGGGAATACGATGTTTGGTATGGAACGTATTAAGTAGACGTTTTGTGTTAAACCGTCGTTTACGAACCTTTGTTTACCACAAAAGTGTGTAACCCCCTCGTTGACCGCCCGTTCTTAGTCCTTGTAGCAGACGAGGTTGCTGGTGTCCCCTCCGATGAGTCGATTATATATCCACTCTGTGTGGTGCGTACACTGCGTACATTACATCATTTTTACGTGTCTGAAAAAGTGTTTTGTTTTATATATTTATATTTATTTGTTTTTTTTTCATCGGTTCTACGAATACCCAACACATTCAACCACCCACCACCCAACTCGTTGGAATCGCCCAAGAATCACCGAGCAACACATCGCCATCGCTACAATTTTAATGGCTGCCTGCTGCTGCTTGGAAAAGCCGCGCTCTAAATCGTACTGAGGCTCGTATTGTTGTTCGTTTTGTTTACGTTTTAATTCTTGATTGTATAGTCAAAGTATATTTGTGCCCATCCTAGTTTCTGCTACTGAGATATGACTCTGATTACGCTCGTAATGGAGAAAACCGGACGAAACTAGTGCGACATCCCCGCTTCTTTTTTGGGGGAAGCTCGGTTCTGCTTACTGTTGCTCGGAGTTCGACAGTTCCTGGTACTCAAGCCGTGGGAAGAACTTCGCAAACATGGCATCGGCACTCGAAAACTACGTGAACCGTATCCTTTGTGTTGTTACTTACTTTTGCGTGTCGACGAAGGTTGTGCAAACGAGAAAAGCGATTTGAATGAGTGATCCCGAACTCTGGTCTAGGGTGCGCTGATGGTACCACCGTCTTCAAATCATAGTCTAGCTTTTGCATGAGATGTTCCTCAGAGCGGTACATCCCAAGTATACGGAAGCAGGCGACATAGCCAGCATGAACAAGTGATCGCCTGTAATTCCTGTTTTTCACGGCTGGTAGGCCGTGATGTGCTTATATGGCCTATTAACCTAAGTGGGTAAATGTCTTGTTAATACGCTGTGGCTAAAGTGCTGAAAGTTTTGCCGTATGGCTACCTCAGATTTTTTCATTTTACAAAAAAAGCAAACAGCGCCCAAAAAGAAACGAAAGAAAAAAAAAGGACAAAGTAAAAGAAATGCACTCAGGACAGCACACTTCTTTTACTTTGTCCCATGCTTTTTTTTTTTTTTTCTGCACTGTTTGCTTTTTGAGTAAAGCTATGTGCACTACGTCATGCACCTTGACTGAAAATACGAAATTCGTATGAAACGAATGGTTAAAACGAGCTTCCAAAGCGATGGCGGAGCTTAGTGGTAATGTGTCTGCTTCATATGCAGCGGTCCCCAGTTCGATCGGGTCCGACCAAACAGTGTGGGCTTAAGGCCGACCCACATAGGGCGTATTTTTGACGAATTTACGTGCGTTTCAGCAGGCGTAATCACGGCATTTGGCGGGTACTTTTTTCAGGAAATGGAAAAAAGGAAGGTCGCCAAACCACACACGGCGTTTTTCGTCGACGTCTCCTCGGTGTTTGGTGCAGTGTAGCCCGACTCGCACCTTTCATGAAAGGAGGCAAAATGTAGATTGGCTGCTAAGTTATTGTATTCCGCAAGGGGACACGAATAATTAAATGTTAATCAACCACGAAAGCCTACTTTGCTAACGCCTGTTTCATAAATGTTCCTTTCAATCGCCAAGTTGCCAGCAACTCCCGGCAGGAGGACTGCTGCGAGCTCTGCTCAAAACTCTTCCTTTTATACACAAACTCAACTCTCCTACGCCGCGGTGGTGGCGCGCCGGACGCACTTCCGGTCTGGGGCGGTGGGCAGAAGTCGCCGTGCCAGACATGCATTCCTGTGTTCCCTTGAAAGAAACGAGACAAAAAACCTGCCTCCTTGTCAAAATGCTGCGACGGGGGTTGTACCAAGAGAGTCTGGAAAGGTTCGAAGATCAGTTTTCATGTGTTTTTGCCCCCTCCGTTCGTCCGAGAATGTTTATAGTAGCCGTGTAAAGGGCAAACCAGACGCTGTCGAACTACGATTGCGTGCGCGGGCAACACTTTGTGGTCACCAGATGTATTTGCTTTGTTCCAACATAAACAAGAGAAAACCGCCAAGTTGTCCGAACCACCCACGGGTTCAGCGCGTCTTCAAATTCACACGGCCGCCTGATCGTTCGAATTTTCGTCTGCTCTTTCAAATGTCTGGTTTTTGTCGTCTGCTCGTTCAAACAAAAGCGGCCCGTAGACCAAACTTTGACCCGGTGATTGCAATAAGAAGTAATTGCAGGCCTCAAAAGACTTAAGTAGGCTCGGTGTAAACAGTAGATACAAGATGTTGATCATTGGTACCGGCGGCCATCATCGACTTGTTACGCTTGGTCTGTTCCTGCTTCCGATTTTCAGTATCGACGTCGATCATCGCCGCTACCTTCTACACTTTTGCAACACGAGCGACGTCGCTACCGAAAATAGCTGGAAAAATCTCATCATGGTTTTGGCGTCCATTCTGCGGCATTCATCCGAATGAATCGCCGCACGTCAAATTATTTACGGAAAGTTTAGCGGCATAACGAGCCTTGATAATTTCGCTTAGGCGATAAAAGTGGTAAGACATTGCGATGAGGGCATAGAATCGACAATTCCAACGCGAAAAAGAGTATGCAGACTCTCACAGACGCCGACAACGTGACATTCGAGTGGTTTGTTGACGCGGGACGGCGGTGCTTCTTGCCCGTACGTACCCCATTACGCATGCGTTCGAACTGTCGTCTGCTCTTTCAAACTTGGCTGCTTTTTGTCGTCAGCTCGTTCAAACGACAGCGGCCCGTAAACCAAACGTTGACCCGGTAATTGCGATAAAAACTAAGTGCAGGCCTCAAAACACCTTTGAAGGAATTGGTTTGGGTAAGTAGGCTGAGTGTAAACAGATACAAGAAGATGTTTATCATTATTGTTACCGGTGGCCATCACCGACTTGTAATGCCCGATTCTACTTGCGGTTTTCAGTATCGACGTCCACCATCTCAGCTACGGTCTACGCTTTTGCAGTCCGAGCACCGTCGCGTCTGAAAACAGCGAGCAGAATCTCATCGTGGGAGTCAGGCTTTAGCGCCTATTCTGCGGCGTCTACGTGAAATGAATCGCCGCACGTCATATTATTCACGCAAAGTTTTGCCTTGTTAGTTTTGCTGAAGCCGCTCAAGCAGTCAGACATTGTTAGGAGGACGTAGCATCAACAATTCCAATGCGAAAAAGAGCACGGGGACTCCCACCGACGCCGACAACAACGCAATTCAATGATTTTTTTATGGGCGACGGCGGGCTTCTTGCCCACCATCCACCGCGCATGCGCGGTGCCGGTGGCGTCCGCTAGGGGCGCTCCGGTTCGTTTGTAAACATGAGTTGGTGTATAAATTTTTTCACATTGCCCGCAACATAGATGGTATTTTCTTCTGTCTCAGTCGTTCATCGCTCATTCCGAAGAAATATAGCGGTTTTGTACAGTTCTCCAATAAATCGTCGAACGCGCCAAGCGAGCTCCCATTCCGCCCGCTGCACGTCGGTGTTACGCCCGCCAGAACGTTCGTAAATATGTTGCAAATACGCCCTAAATGGTTTGGGCTTTACTTTTTTTTTTTTGTTGTCTCTAGAACGTTTGTTTTTGTTGGCGATATTCATGAAATGTCTTTTTTATAATTAACACACACTCAAAAAAAAAAAAATGAATGTCGTTGAAATTTTGCTGAAATAAATGGTATGGGCCTCGGGGACAGCAGGGCTCGGGTTGCCGGCTCGACGCCGTGAAGCAGCGTGTATTGGGGGCCAAGTGTGTTCATAGTTTTGTAATCCTTTCGTCATCATGAACCAACTTGTCCACATTGCCACCCTAATTCTTTAATTTGAAAGAGCTTGCGTTTTTGAACATTTCTATAACTATTGAGTGATCACGTACCGCACCTTTTTCGGAACGATCCTTGAGAGCGACGAGGTTATACTTTGCTTTAAATCTCAATAATTTTCTTGACTCTCTGTCAGATACCGTGTCGATCATCACAGCAGACGGACGTCACATAGTGGTATGTAGGCTTCGAAACGAAAGGAGTGTTGCGTGCTCTGATTGCCCCAGTTATTTGGGATTCAATGCATTTCAATTGCAACAGTGCCGTAAAAAATATCACTTACTAAAACACGGGCCTTCATATAACAATGTCTCTCAGGCTGTCTACTAACCTGGAAGACTTGGAATTGTCAAGGAATTTCAAAGCATCTGGAAAAGTCAGGGAATTGTCAGGGAAACCTTCAGAATATTGGTGAAGTGCAGGGGAAAAATGACTGATGTCAGCAGCACAGTGACATGCAACGAAGTGCGGTGACGTGGCTAGCCTTCGCCCTGAGTGACTCTTTCCCGAGGCATTACTAAGCAGCGTAAACCATCACCAAATCAAATGGGAACAGCCGCTGCAATCCTATCCTCCGCATTTTTTTTTGTTGTAAAGGTCGTAAAATGTAATGAAAATAGCCAGGAAAAGCTTGGAAAAGTCGGGGAACTTAAAGGATACAATTTGGTAAAACACTTTGGCCCACAACCTCAGACGAAAAAACAATAAATTGAAATTAGAAATGAATTGGAAATAAATTAAAATTAGCTAGAATTGAATCTAATATAATTTTAATTGAATAACAAATAAATGAAATTGAATTAGAAATGCATATTTTCTGCTGAGTGAACTTGGATGTGGGCTAGTGCACAGAATAGAGCTGCTAAAGAAGATACACTTTAGAGTAATGACACTTCAGCCATATTGTCGCATAAAATAAACGTCGCCAGCATTTGCCGACATGCCCGACAGCATGCTTTCAGTCGTCCTGCAACCTAAAATGGTTCACAAGAGAGCAAAACAAGATTCGAATAATCTCCCAACGCCATATTTACCACCCAAAAAGTCGTGTTTCGGGATCATGACCGTGGGACTTTAAAAACCAAAACGGCTCACACACTGTCGTCACGTAAACAAATATAATGTGACTTGTACAGACGAATGACTATCGTGTCAGCTTCAGATGATGGGAGGAAGAGGGCGTCAATACCCTGATTATAGCTTTCTAGGAACTCTAGAGCAGGAGGTGTAGGTAAATTAGGTGGGTCTAATGTCTCCTTTTAACTTGGAATGATGCTAAAAGGGTTCTCTTGCACAGGGCACGTTGAAGGGCTTTGATCAGACCATCAACCTCATCTTGGACGAGAGTCACGAGCGAGTCTACAGCTCGGCTCACGGCGTGGAACAAGTCCTCCTCGGGCTCTACATAGTCCGCGGAGACAACGTGTAAGTAGCACGTACCGTAGGTGTCGCAACTTCTATCGGAGGAGGAGTTTCGGCGGCCTAGCACTTTCAGGACCTCGAGGAAGCCGCGTGCCTTATCTAGAAAGTGTGAAACCTTGGTTATGTGAAGACGGGTACAAACGGGGAAAGGAGGCACACTCAGAAAGCAAATGGTGGAAGCAATGTTTTAAGCTGTGGCCTTTGTCAGGCTACGCGTGAAAATGAATGTCTGGCCCGAGCGAGGGCGTTTCGCCCGAAAGGTCCGTTCTGCTTCTCCTTTTGTTGCTCACACTTATTTCGATTGATACAGATGTCTTTTGGAGGCGGTGACTGGCATTCTGAAATTTCCTGAGAACTTTTGCTGAAGCCTGAAGCACCATGCATTTGATGAATTTCTCTTGATGTTCGTTTTGGGGTGAGGTTTGCCAAGCTTTGCAATGGATTTCCGTGGACATTTGTGCAAAATTTAGTTTTGGCAAAAGTTTCATTGCAGGGTGGAAAACCTAAAATAAAAAAAGAAATGGGAGGGCAGCACCTTACTTACAACATAATATTTTCATGTTGTCTGCCCTGTGCCCTTTTTCCCTTTCTTCAGTTTTAGGTTTTTCATCTTGAATGCCTACTAGTTCAACCGCCTAATGCCTTCGACAGCATTGCTGCTCTTGTGCCTCAGCTTTATAAAGACTGTGGGGTTTCCAGGGTTCTCGTAGGTCAGGTGGACGACGAACTGGACATGCGCCTCGACCTTGCCAACACAAGGGCAGAACCTCTCAATGCTGTCGTCCACTAGGACTTACTCGGCGCAGCCAGTCTCTCTTGCAGTAATATTGAGGAGGTTGCCGCCATGCTGGCTCTCTTGAATACTGTGTCCATCCCCAACCCGTAATGTTCCTCAAGCGGGGCAAAGTTCTAGAAATAAATGTATTTTAATTCAACATCAGTCAAATTGTTTGTTTGTTGTCTCTCTTCGCAAAGTTCTGGCACACAGACCTTCATCGGCTCCTTGTGCGGAGAGAACAGTGGTGTCGGGGCCTGGTGTTCGTGGGCCGAATGCCGGCATCATCTGCTACTCGTAGCAATGGCTGTCTCAACCTTTCCTTGGCTTTCTGAAATCCACCGGTTCTTTACAAACAAGGGCCAGACCTTTGACAAAGGGGAAAGGAAATACCTCGACATGTACATCGTTTTTGTGGACTTATGCGCACACATTCCCATGAACGTGGAAATCGCTGCTGAGATGTGGTCTGCTCCGGATCTAGGGGCAGTTTTGGGGGTGGAGCTTCATCGCATGCGTGATCACTCCCCTTCACCGTGCTTCATTTTCCCTCCTTCACTTGCACTCCCTAACTGAGAAATGGTGAGTGTCTTCCAATTTCGACCTGATCATAGCTCATGTCACCCTCTTTGTTCTGCCAAAGTGATACCACTCTGTGCGGCAGAACACAAAAAAAACAGTATATATTCAAAGCAAAATTTTCAACAAGCCTTACAAATTCTTAGAGAATTAAATGAAAATATTGAATAAAGGCTGAACTGCATGTAAGCGATTTAACAAGTAACGAGACGAGTGACAACAACAAAAATTGGCGACGTGCGACAAAGATTTCTTACTGTCGCTCGTCGCATCACTCGGTTTTTAGATTTCTAGAAAACGTTGCTCACTGCCTTGGTCGCTTGCTCCCACCGCTTTATGTGGTTTTCCTTATCGCACGATTGACTGAGCGACAGTGAAGCGGGTCGTTGTTGCTTGGTTCATCACTCGCTAAAACGCTTATACGCAGTGTATACTTAAAAACACCCATACTGCACAATTCTAACACTTGAAAACAGAGTAATGAAAATTTACCTCAGCACAAAAACAGGAGAAAAAAAAAGAAAACGGCTAGATATTTGAGGTGGAGCCAATGGACATGCCATACTCTCCACGTTTTATTCTCCATGTTGGCAGTAATGGACATGTTTAAATGGTGTTTTAATATTTCAGTGCTTGTCGTAGGTTACTGTAGAGCTATCAATAGTTGTCTTCACACACCACCCAGGAGGGAACTGCCTTGTTGAGACAATAGAATTGGAAGGCCCATTTTAATGGCCTACAGATGTGGGGTCAGATCTTTCGTCCCTGATGTCATGCTTGAATACATAGCCATTGCCAGTCCTCTTGAACATCTGAAACATGCGGAGGATGCACGTCACAGTTTTGGCTCAGCAGTATTGAGTCTAATGCATCATGGTGTAGGGTTACTTCGTGGTGCAGTGATTATATTCAACCACTGATCTCTACGGCAATTGCTGGATCACGCATCCCCGCTTGGTCGCTGCAGCGCGAGTGTGGCCACCGGACAGCCATCTTGCATCTCGAAAAATCGCGTTTTTGGGGCGTTGCGGCGGTTGGCGGCAGCGTGCTGAAGACGCGTTTTCTACTGGTGCGTCGTCATTCGCCGAAGAAGTTTCTTAATACCCTGTGTAAGCCGTGAGACTTGCCGTTGACAGCACGTGGAAATTTTCACTAAGATGCAGTACCGCAGGAAAAAGCCACAACTCCACGAAAGTAAGTTTCGCTGGTCTCGCGGCATAATCAAAGCTTCCTTGGCACGCCGAAATGCTTCGCACGCTTGGATACCGATCAAGAATTGACGCTGTGTGGATGTCTTTTGCGAGTGCAATGTGCGAGAAGCCGTATGTGCCTGTGGATCAGCGTGTTATTTTAATCTGGTGACTGTTTTTGTAACTTGCGGCACTCCCGATCCAGAAACGAGCTTGATCCAGCGTCCAGTGGCGACGGAAGAGGGTGAAAGGTATGTCTTTTTTTCGTCGTTTGACTGTTTACAGAATACCGCTCGCACCAGCTCCTCATCACTGATCAGTGGTCTAGCTCATTACCAAACGTGACATCAAGTTTGAGCGCGGCTCGCGTAATTGTGATTGGTCAACATATTGCACACGACCGTATGGCCCATACGGTGCTTCAAAAATCTTCATTCTCGCCGTCTTGTAGTTTTGCCTTCGGAAACCCTCCTTGCTCCAGAGCGTTGCTCTATTTGTGCTGCCATGTGGTCCATTACGGTAGATTTGGAACATAGCCATGGTTAATAGTGCATAAGAGCGCGTACAAATCCCCCCCCCCCCCCCCCCCCCCCCCCCTTTTTATCGATAGCAACTCGCCGGAAAAGCTGGACGTTCCATAACTCCGTGGCCGATATATATATATGATCTAGACATTTACTCGCGACACACCTTCAAAACTTTGACGCGGCGTCGATTCTTGATCGGTATATAAGCGTACGAAGGCACAGAGACTCAGCGCTTCGGCGTGCAAAGGAAGCTTTGATGGTGCCACGAGACCGGCAAAACTTGAATTCGGCGAGTTGTACCTTTTTTCCTGCGGCACTGCGCTTCCGTAAAAATTTCCACGTGTTCTCAACGGCAAGTCTCACGGCTTACACAGGGATTTAAAGAACTTCTTCAGCGATTGACGACGGACGAGTAGAAAACGCGCCTTGAGCATGCTGCCGCCAGCCTCCGCAACGCTCCAAAAACGCGATTTTTCGAGATGCACGATGGCCGTCTGGTGGCCGCACTCGCGGAGCGGAGATTGTGTATTCAACAGCTCGCAAAGTGTCTGTCTTTAGCTCTAAATTATCATTTATAAAGCAGGTGCAATGGGCAAGTACTTAGGTAAGGTAAAGCGGGGAAAAATGTGACATTTAGCGCCATATGTGTTCGAATCTTGCAATGCGATTAATTTAACACTTTGCCGACATCGGCTGGCTTTGTCCGCTTTACTTCTTAAAAAACTCTGTTGCAATTGGTGGAAAGACATTGGCGAAAAAATTGTGCAGTTACTGTTCATGGGTTGGACGAACTGCCGAAATGTGAAATCCTCCACTAAAGATGTGCAGCTGATTTCGAAAAAAAAAAAAAAAAACACAAAAAAACACTACAGTTCTTATGTATTTTTTTTTTCTTTTTCTGCTTTATTAGCTAACTGCGAATAAATCTTTATTGCGCTAAGTCTTTATTGTTATGACTATATGCTAGGGGCAAAATGTGAAAATTTCGCCATCAACAAGCAAAAACTGAATTTTCGCAGGCTTGGTGTTTGTTCCTAAGCTATAGCTGTTTTTTTTTTCTAGTATGATTTGGATGTACCAAAAAAAAAAAAAAAAGACAACAGGGCTTTATAGTGCGAAAATAACTTGACGAAGACACTTAAAAATGTGCATCAACGACGTCAGCATATTCGTGCTACAGACAAAGCCTTCGGGATACCTAAGTATGCACTCCAAAACCACGTAAATTAATTCAAGGAATGTAAAGAGCAAGTGCTTTGAAAAAGTAAATTCTTATCTGAACCATAAGTTCATTCCGACCAGCAAAAAAAGAAAAGACGAGAGGTCATGCGTATGCATAAACAAAGACTTTTTTTAAATTTTTTTTTAGGGTAATGATGTGCAGAGGATAGTACACATTTACTGTGAAATAAATAAAAATGAGGATGAAGACTATTCAGGTGAAGGAGATAGCCTGTAGCCGCTTCGTTCACTGAATAAGCCGGTAAAGCGGGGGAGGGGGCGGGGTTCAAAAAACCGCGCGACGAGCGCCAACGTGGCTGGCACAGCCTTGTCTGCATGTGCGTACAAGTATGGAGCAAAACAGCAGCCCGTTTTGCGTGGATCCAATGCATGGTGTGCGGATAGTGGGCCCACAAGGATTGCATTGGGGACCCCAAAGTATTCTTCAAATGTTCCGAGTGCGAGAACGGGGCTGTCTTTAATTTTTCACAGGTTGTCTCATTTTGCCTCACTGGCTGTCTCGTTTTGCCCCGGGGGTTGAAGCAAAATGAGACGTGTGTTACTTTTTATTATCAATAAATAGCTTGTAGTTCTGCTAACTCGAGTCTAGCCATTTTTGGCGACCGCAGTGGCAAGGCTCCAAAGAAGATTTCGGTAAAGTTTCGTCTCGATTCGCAATAAAAATATATAGCATCGATTTGCAAATTTCAGTCTCATTTTGCCCCGCCTTACCCTGAACGTCATTAAGACTAGATCTCAACCTTTCGTTTGAACGTCTCTTGGAATCATAGCCCAATCGCTTCCAGATGTCAGTCGCCAACGAGTTCTAACCAACCCTTGTTTTTTTTGTTTTTTTTTGTGCTTCTACGGCAGTCTTTTCTTTTTTTTTTTTTAGCCATACAGAAGGGACAAACTTTCTCACCAGGGGCTCGTAATATCTGTCGAGCGTAGTTGTGGCCAATAGGTTCATCCCTCGGCGGGCCTCGTCGTAATTTAATTTATTCAATGCACGCTTGACATCCTTCCAGATCCTGCGAGGAAAGTTTGCAAGCGGTCGCAAAGTGGTGCTTTATACCCGGTATGTTAGTTTACACCCAGACAGCGCTTGCCTCCTGGAGTCCATGGAACTATCGGATGTCGGTTTCGGAGCCCTGCGCTCCTCGTTCAAGAGCCGGCAGTTTAGGAACATGTCCCTTTCCTGCGCCACGTGTCTAGTCAGACCCGAGTTTGAGTTTTGTCAGTGTCACTGCCAGGATGGGAACGGCGGGGCGTCTCTTGCCGATGCCCGGCCTCCTGCACGCGCTCGTCGCCTTGCGTCGTGCTTTGACCGGACATGCACGCTCGTGGCTCCCGAGACGGCGATTAGAAAGCCCGCGCCGGAGGTGGCCGAATTAGTAGTGTTGTGCGAAAATGCGAATTTTCCAACAGTAGTTTCGAATAATACGCTATTCGATATTCGCTTCGAGGTGAACTGCGCGGTGAGAAGTGCACGCTGCACTGCGGGGAAGCAATTCCCGCGATCTCCGTGGGTATTGCTTCCCCCCAGTGCACTGCTGCGTGGTGAGAAGCGCGCTCAACGGAATGTGGAATCTCGTTAGTTTGAAC